>NC_046154.1:212580987-212655879 GCF_011064425.1 Rattus rattus
GGGAGCAGTCCAGCTACTGCATTCTTAAATATATGTGATTTATTTATCCTATAAGGCTTTTGTTCCTCTAGAAAACACTGACTAATACACAGGCCAAATGACCTGAAATAGTATCACTATCCTATATTACAAAATGTGTCATTACTTAGAACTACTTCCCGCTGCATATGAACAATTCAAAGATGCAAATATACTATCAGTTGACATATTCCCATAACTTAGGAGAACTTATAAGTTGTCGTACATAAGTTATACAAACGTAGGTCATTTGAACAACAACAACCAAAAAAAACTGTGATCTCAAGACTTGGCAAAAACAAATTTTCTTAAAATACAAAGCATATTCTCCCAGAAATCTTCACTAAAAATGGAGTACAGATAATGAGAATTTCTAAAAAGAACCTAACGCAAATAAACAAGGGCATAGACTTAATTAAATGAAGACTAAGGATGTTGCCTTACCAAGGTAGAAGTCCAAGTCTAGAGGTAGCAGGTGAAATGCTAAAGAAATATGGTGGTATAGAACACACTCAGGGAGGAGAGACTACAGACAACCTCAACACATGAAGCTTTATGTACTTGATTCTCAGACTGCTAATAGCTATTCTTTTAAACTTTAAGACATCCGCCAAAATTTCCTACAGATTAATGTTCAGAGCCATGGATTGTTCTTTCTATTTATCCCTGCCAAGTGTGCTTCTCGCTGCTGAGTTGCTAGAAGACAATAACTTCACTAACAACATGTGGTCATCGGACCTACTCCAAAAGCATGGCTGTCACCACACAGGGGAGATGTTCTATTATGAGAAAGGTGAGCTATATTGCAGAAGCATCTCTGCACAAAATTAAGTAGCACATTATCATATCTAAGTTTCAGTGTGTTTACTTGTGATTCATCTCAAGTTCAGGTCCACAGCGGAATCAGTTTTTCATGCATTCTTACCTAAGGCACTAAGGGTATCTCCTTATCTTCCAAGTTTTTCCCAGGTCAAAAATCTTAGAATAAATATTCTTCCTCTCATATCTCACATATACTGTACTAGAAACTTTTTCTTCTACTTTTAAAAATATATCTACACAGATGATACCACACTACCGCAACTATCTAACCAATCACCATCAAGCACATAAATGACTACAGTAACCTCACTACTCTCTCAGCTGCCATTCTTTCCTCACTAACGTAACTCATCGCAACTACCAATTAAGTTTCTTAGTGGTTCAAAGTGAAAGTAATCTGATGACGGGCAATCAGAACATTTGAACGCTTCCTGCTCTTAAAGAATAAACGTCCAAGTCTTTACAATGAAGCAAAGGCCTTTGGATCTCGCCCTATAGCATGCTTGATCACTGAGCTATCTCCTCTGTTTTGTGACTACTACTTCTTCCTGTGCTGGATTCCACTGTTGTTCTTATAAATACACTCTGACTGTAGGACATGTGCACTCCTTTTGTGGGATACATAACACTAACTCACCTCTTAAGTTACACTGACCCTTGTTAAGACCAAACGAATTAAAATTCCAGAACCACTGTCTTAGTTAGGATTTCATTTTGTGTGTGTGGTGTGGTGTGTGTGTGTGTGTGTGTGTGTGTGTGTGTGTGTGTGTGTGTAAGAGAGAAAGGGGAGCTAGAGAGACACCCTAGTCAGTTATGCGCTTGCCTCACAGCCATGAATTTGAATCCCCAGCACTGGCATAAAGCCAAGCATGGTAAATGGCATCTGGAGCCCCAGCATTGGGGTAGCAAAGACAAGAGGAGACCTGGAACTGAATAGCCAGGCAGTCTCACCTAATTCATAAGCTCTAGATTCAGAGACCTTGTTTCTTGGGATGAAGGGAGGGAGTGTCAAGGGAGGGAAGGAGTTCACCTAGTTCCCTGGATTGAAGTTATAGATTTTTGTGAGCTACCATGTGTGTGCTTGGAACCAAAGCTAGGTCCTCTACAAAGTAAAAAGCCCCTCAGCCTTTTCTCCCATCCCTTGAAATCAATATTTAATGTTAGTAGGGAGGAGAAGGACTAGTAAGCAGATGACAGGAAGTAATAATTGAGTGTGAATATGAGCAAAATACAATTAAATATAGATAAATGCCACAATAAAATCCATATATATATACATGTATATGTATATATATGTGTATATGTGTATATATATATCAAAAGATATAACTGGGGTTGGGGATTTGGCTCAGTGGTAGAGCGCTTCCCTAGTAAGCACAAGGCCCTGGGTTCGGTCCCCAGCTCCGAAAAAAAGAAAAGAAAAAAAAGATATAACTGTCAAAAGATTAATTTAAAAATCATTGGAGGGGTTGGGGATTTAGCTCGGTGGTAGAGCACTTGCCTAGGAAGCGCAAGGCCCTGGGTTCGGTCCCCAGCTCCGAAAAAAAAGAACCAAAAAAAAAAATCATTGGAAAGAAAATCTTTCCCAAAACCAAATTTGACAAAGAAAGTTTAAGAAAGGGAGCAACTAAGATTGCAGCAAACTGCAAGACAAACAAGCAAAATGCCACTGTGTATAAGACAAGGACTGTAACATGCCAAAAGGACACAGGAAGACTGCATGCCACTGTGTATAAGGGTGACAGGAGGACTGTACACATGCCACTGTGTATAAGGAGGACAGGAGGACTGTACATGCCACTGTGTATAAGGGTGACAGGAGGACTGTACACCACTGTGTATAAGGAGTGACAGGAGGACTGTACATGCCACTGTGTATAAGGAGTGACAGGAGGACTGTACACATGCCACTGTGTATAAGGAGTGACAGGAGGACTGTACACATGCCACTGTGTATAAGGAGTGACAGGAAGACTGTACACATGCCACTGTGTATAAGGAGTGACAGGAGGACTGTACACATGCCACTGTGTATAAGGAGTGACAGGAGGACTGTACACATGCCACTGTGTATAAGGAGTGACAGGAGGACTGTACACATGCCACTGTGTATAAGGAGTGACAGGAGGACTGTACACATGCCACTGTGTATAAGGAGTGACAGGAGGACTGTACACATGCCACTGTGTATAAGGAGTGACAGGAGGACTGTACACATGCCACTGTGTATAAGGGGTGACAGGAGGACTGTACACATGCCACTGTGTATAAGGAGTGACAGGAGGACTGTACACATGCCACTGTGTATAAGGAGTGACAGGAAGACTGTACACATGCCACTGTGTATAAGGAGTGACAGGAAGACTGTACACATGCCACTGTGTATAAGGAGTGACAGGAAGACTGTACACATGCCACTGTGTATAAGGAGTGACAGGAGGACTGTACACATGCCACTGTGTATAAGGAGTGACAGGAGGACTGTAACCTACACATGGAACACTGCTAATGATCTTAAGTAGGTAAGTTACAATCAAACTCTAATGCCATGTTTTTCACCCCAATAATATAGTGTTACAACTTTTAAAAAATTATAATCTGCATGTATATCATGATTTTCTTAACCTAATTTCCAACTTCATCTGTATTTACTGTTTTAAAAATGGAAAATGTCTTGAAAAAGAAAAATGATAGTTCCCTATTACAAGTGTAAGATCTAGAATAAATTTGTAGATTTTATATTGGTATAAATTAACTTTTATAAATAGCTAAAACCAATTCGTGCATATTAAATTGCAGTTATAGAAACTACAGTTATACCAAACCATGACTAAACCACAGTGCTGGGTTTTAAAACTTGACAAGATCCTAACTCAGACAGAAGAGATGCTGTAAAATGCAGTTATAGGTTAAGGAATAATTCAAATTATAATTTTAACTGGTATGCTTCATAAATTACCAATAAAGTAGATTGTCAGAACACAGTACAAAAATAGAGTCTTGTGAGGAAAATCTGAGTGCTTGTGAAAAACTCAAAGAAACAAAAGTCTTGTGATCTTAATTTCTTCAAAAAACAGAATTTTTCTTGGAATGTGCTTTTTGTGCCCTTCCCAGGTTCAGAGGATAGGAGTGGATTTACTTTGGATTATTCATTACAACTGGCCTCTGTCATTTGTTTTCTATGTCTCTATGAAAACATGTTTTTGCTATGTGTCTTGTCCTCATGGTTGTATGCTTTGTTTGTGTGGTTTGTCTTCTCTCTCAGGGTGTGAACTGCCTGACTCTCTTAGTGAAGCTGGCTGGTGCATGAGACTCCAGGCCCCCATCGACTGACTCCACTCTACCAGGTCTCTCCACCAACTAGAGCAGTACAGAGTAGATCATACTTTAAAAGACTTTGTGTGTATAACTTCAAAATAAGAATTTAAGTAATGCTATTTAGCAATTTGTCATCTGTTAAAAATTATACAAATTTAAGGAGGAGTATATCAAAGTATTCAAGAAAATGCCTTGGGGGAAGAACCCCTTGACTATGGCATATACAGAGCTACAGTTTCCTTCTATTTTTTGCTATAAGAAACTGTTCCCAAACAACATTATGAAGCCATCTCCTTGAAGCATGAAGAGATGTAGACAGACTAAGAGAAGTCATGAGCCAAATGGACTTAACAGATATTTATAGAACATTCTATCCTAAAGCAAAAGGATATACCTTCTTCTCAGCTCCTCATGGTACTTTCTCCAAAATTGACCATATAATTGGTCAAAAAACGGGCCTCAACAGGTACAGAAAGATAGAAATAATCCCATGTGTGCTATCGGACCACCACGGCCTAAAACTGGTCTTCAATAACAATAAAGGAAGAATGCCCACATATACTTGGAAATTGAACAATGCTCTACTCAATGATAACCTGGTCAAGGAAGAAATAAAGAAAGAAATTAAAAACTTTTTAGAATTTAATGAAAATGAAGGTACAACATACTCAAACTTATGGGACACAATGAAAGCTGTGCTAAGAGGAAAACTCATAGCGCTGAGTGCCTGCAGAAAGAAACAGGAAAGAGCATATGTCAGCAGCTTGACAGCACACCTAAAATCTCTAGAACAAAAAGAAGCAAATACACCCAGGAGGAATAGAAGGCAGGAAACAATCAAACTCTGAGCTGCAATCAACCAAGTAGAAATAAAAAGGACCATAGAAAGAAACAACAGAACCAAAAGTTGCTTCATTGAGAAAATCAACAAGATAGATAAACTCTTAGCAGGACTAACGAGAGGACACAGAGAGTCTGTCCAAATTAACAAAATCAGAAATGAAAAGGGAGACATAACTACAGAATCAGAGGAAATTCAAAAAATCAATAAATCCTACTACAAAAGCCTATAGTCAACAAAACTGGAAAATCTTCAGGAAATGGACAATTTCCTAGACAGATACCAGGTACCGAACTTAAATCAGGAACAGATAAACCATTTAAACAACCCCATAACTCCTACGAAATAGAAGAAGTCATTAAAGGTCTCCCAACAAGAAAAAAGCCCAGATCCAGACGGGTTTAGTGCAGAATTCTATCAGACCTTCATAGAAGACCTCATAACAATACTATCCAAACTATTCCACAAAATTGAAGCAGATGGAGCACTACCGAATTCCTTCTATGAAGCCACAATTACTCTTATACCTAAACCACACAAAGACCCAACAAAGAAAGAGAACTTCAGACCAATTTCCCTTATGAATATCGACGCAAAAATACTCAATAAAATTCTGGCAAACCGAATCCAAGAGCACATCAAAACAATCATCCACCATGATCAAGTAGGCTTCATCCCAGGCATGCAGGGATGGTTTAATATATGGAAAACCATCAACGTGATCCATTGTATAAACAAACTGAAAGAACAAAACCACATGATCATTTCATTAGATGCTGAGAAAGCATTTGACAAAATTCAACACCCCTTCATGATAAAAGTCCTGGAAAGAATAGGAATTCAAGGCCCATACCTAAACATAGTAAAAGCCATATACAGCAAACCAGTCGCTAACATTAAACTAAATGGAGAGAAACTTGAAGCAATCCCACTAAAATCAGGGACTAGACAAGGCTGCCCACTCTCTCCCTACTTATTCAATATAGTTCTTGAAGTTCTAGCCAGAGCAATCAGACAACAAAAGGAGGTCAAGGGGATACAGATAGGAAAAGAAGAAGTCAAAACATCACTATTTGCAGATGATATGATAGTATATTTAAGTGATCCCAAAAGTTCCACCAGAGAACTACTAAAGCTGATAAACAACTTCAGCAAAGTGGCTGAGTATAAAATTAACTCAAATAAATCAGTAGCCTTCCTCTACACAAAAGAGAAACAAGCCGAGAAAGAAATTAGGGAAATGACACCCTTCATAATAGACCCAAATAATATAAAGTACCTCGTGTGACTTTAACCAAGCAAGGAAAGATTCTACAATAAGAACTTTAAGACTCTGAAGAAAGAAATTGAAGAAGATCTCAGAAGATGGAAAGATCTCCCATGCTCATGGATTGGCAGGATTAATATAGTAAAATGGCCATTCTGCCAAAAAGCGATCTACAGATTCAATGCAATCCCCATCAAAATACCAATCCAATTCTTCAAAGAGTTAGACAGAACAATTTGCAAATTCATCTGGAATAACAAAAAACCCAGGATAGCTAAAACTATCCTCAACAATAAAAAGGACTTCAGGGGAATCACTATCCCAGAACTCAAGCAGTATTACAGAGCAATAGTGATAAAAACTGCATGGTATTGGTACAGAGACAGACAGATAGACCAATGGAACAGAATTGAAGACCCAGAAATGAACCCACACACCTATGGGCACTTGATTTTTGACAAAGGAGCCAAAACCATCCAATGGAAAAAAGATAGCATTTTCAGCAAATGGTGCTGGTTCAACTGGAGGTCAACATGTAGAAGAATGCAGATCGATCCATGCTTATCACCCTGTACAAAGCTTAAGTCCAAGTGGATCAAGGACCTCCACATCAAACCAGATACACTCAAACTAATAGAAGAAAAACTAGGGAAGCATTTGGAACACATGGGCACTGGAAAAAATTTCCTGAACAAAACACCAATGGCTTATGCTCTAAGATCAAGAATCGACAAATGGGATCTCATAAAACTACAAAGCTTCTGTAAGGCAAAGGACACTGTGGTTAGGACAAAACGGCAACCAACAGATTGGGAAAAGATCTTTACCAATCCTACAACAGATAGAGGGCTTATATCCAAAATATACAAAGAACTCAAAAGTTAAGACAGCATGGAGACAAATAACCCTATTAAAAAATGGGGTTCACCCCAGTGAACTAGACTGTTGGGGAGAGGGCAGCAATGGGGGGAGGGTTGTGAGGGGAACACCCATAAGGAAGGGGAAGGGGGGAGGGGATGTTTGCCGGAAACCGGAAAGGGAATAACACTCGAAATGTATATAAGAAATACTCAAGTTAATAATAAAAAAAAAAAAAAAAAAAGAGCAACATGAAAAAAAAATGGGGTTCAGAGCTAAACAAAGAATTCACAGCTGAGGAATGCCGAATGGCCGAGAAACACCTAAAGAAATGTTCAACATCGTTAGTCATAAGGGAAATGCAAATCAAAACAACCCTGAGATTTCACCTCACACCAGTGAGAATGGCTAAGATCAAAAACTCAGGTGACAGCAAATGCTGGCGAGGATGTGGAGAAAGGGAACACTCCTCCATTGTTGGTGGGATTGCAGACTGGTACAACCATTCTGGAAATCAGTCTGGAGGTTCCTCAGAAAATTGGACATTGAACTGCCTGAGGATCCAGCTATACCTCTCCTGGGCATATACCCAAAAGATGCCCCAACATATAAAAAAGACACGTGCTCCACTATGTTCATCGCAGCCTTATTCATAATAGCCAGAAGCTGGAAAGAACCCAGATGCCCTTCAACAGAGGAATGGATACAGAAAATGTGGTACATCTACACAATGGAATATTACTCAGCTATCAAAAACAATGACTTTATGAAATTCGTAGGCAAATGGTTGGAACTGGAAAATATCATCCTGAGTCAGCTAACCCAATCACAGAAAGACATACATCGCATGCACTCATTGATAAGTGGCTATTAGCCCAAATGCTTGAATTACCCTAGATGCCTAGAACAAATGAAACTCAAGACGGATGATCAAAATGTGAATGCAGATCGCTCCTGAGAGACACAGACAGAATACAGCAAATACAGAGGCGTATGCCAGCAGGAAACCACTGAACTGAGAACAGGACCCCTGTTGAAGGAATCAGAGAAAGAACTGGAAGAGCTTGAAGGGGCTCGAGACCCCATATGTACAGCAATGCCAACCAACCAGAGCTTCCAGGGACTAAGCCACTACCTAAAGACTATACATGGACTGACCCTGGACTCTGACCTCATAGGTAGCAATGAATATCCTAGTAAGAGCACCAGTGGAAGGGGAAGCCCTGGGTCCTGCTAAGACTGAACCCCCAGTGAACTAGACTGTTGGGGAGAGGGCAGCAATGGGGGGGGGTTGGGGGGGAACACCCATAAGGAAGGGGGGGGGGGGGATGTTTGCCCGGAAACCGGGAAAGGGAATAACACTCGAAATGTATATAAGAAATACTCAAGTTAATAATAATAAAAAATAAATAAATAAATAAATAAATAAATAAAAAATAAATAAATAAAAAGAAAAAAAACAAAATCAGAAATGAAAAGGGAGACATAACTACAGAATCAGAGGAAATTCAAAAAATCAATAAATCCTACTACAAAAGCCTATAGTCAACAAAACTGGAAAATCTACAGGAAATGGACAATTTCCCAGACAGATACCAGGTACCGAACTTAAATCAGGAACAGATAAACCATTTAAACAACCCCATAACTCCTACGAAATAGAAGAAGTCATTAAAGGTCTCCCAACAAGAAAAAAGCCCAGATCCAGACGGGTTTAGTGCAGAATTCTATCAGACCTTCATAGAAGACCTCATAACAATACTATCCAAACTATTCCACAAAATTGAAGCAGATGGAGCACTACCAATTCCTTCTATGAAGCCACAATTACTTTATACCTAAACCACACAAAGACCCAACAAAGAAAGAGAACTTCAGACCAATTTCCCTTATGAATATCGACGCAAAAATACTCAATAAAATTCTGGCAAACCGAATCCAAGAGCACATCAAAACAATCATCCACCATGATCAAGTAGGCTTCATCCCAGGCATGCAGGGATGGTTTAATATACGGAAAACCATCAACGTGATCCATTGTATAAACAAACTGAAAGAACAAAACCACATGATCATTTCATTAGATGCTGAGAAAGCATTTGACAAAATTCAACACCCCTTCATGATAAAAGTCCTGGAAAGAATAGGAATTCAAGGCCCATACCTAAACATAGTAAAAGCCACATACAGCAAACCAGTCGCTAACATTAAACTAAATGGAGAGAAACTTGAAGCAATCCCACTAAAATCAGGGACTAGACAAGGCTGCCCACTCTCTCCCTACTTATTCAATATAGTTCTTGAAGTTCTAGCCAGAGCAATCAGACAACAAAAGGAGGTCAAGGGGATACAGATAGGAAAAGAAGAAGTCAAAATATCACTATTTGCAGATGATATGATAGTATATTTAAGTGATCCCAAAAGTTCCACCAGAGAACTACTAAAGCTGATAGACAACTTCAGCAAAGTGGCTGAGTATAAAATTAACTCAAATAAATCAGTAGCCTTCCTCTACACAAAAGAGAAACAAGCCGAGAAAGAAATTAGGGAAACGACACCCTTCATAATAGACCCAAATAATATAAAGTACCTCGGTGTGACTTTAACCAAGCAAGGGAAAGATCTCTACAATAAGAACTTTAAGCCTCTGAAGAAAGAAATTGAAGAAGATATCAGAAGATGGAAAGATCTCCCATGCTCATGGATTGGCAGGATTAATATAGTAAAAATGGCCATTTTACCAAAAGCGATCTACAGATTCAATGCAATCCCATCAAAATACCAATCCAATTCTTCAGAGAGTTAGACAGAACAATTTGCAAATTCATCTGGAATAAGAAAAAAAAAACCAAGATAGCTAAAACTATCTTCAACAATAAAAGGACTTCAGGGGGAATCACTATCCCAGAACTCAAGCAGTATTACAGAGCAATAGTGATAAAAACTGTATGGTGTTGGTACAGAGACAGACAGATAGACCAGTGGAATAGAATTGAAGACCCAGAAATGAACCCAAACACCTATGGTGACTTGATTTTTGACAAAGGAGCCATAACCATCCAATGGAAAAAAGATAGCTTTTTCAGCAAATGGTGCTGGTTCAACTGCAGGTCAGCATGTAGAAGAATGCAGATCGATTCATGCTTATCACCCTGTACAAAGCTTAAGTCCAAGTGGATCAAGGACCTCCACATCAAACCAGATACACTCAAACTAATAGAAGAAAAACTGGGGAAGCATCTGGAACACATGGGCACTGGAGAAAATTTCCTGAACAAGACACCAATGGCTTATGCTCTAAGATCAAGAATCCACAAATGGGATCTCATAAAACTGCAAAGCTTATGTAAGGCAAAGGACACTGTGGTGAGTACAAAACGGCAACCAACAGATTGGGAAAAGATCTTTACCAATCCTACAACAGATAGAGGCCTTATATCCAAAATATACAAAGAACTCAAGAAATTAGATCGCAGGGAGACAAATAACCCTATTAAAAAATGGGGTTCAGAGCTAAACAAAGAATTCACAGCTGAGGAATGCCAAATGGCTGAGAAACACCTAAAGAAATGTTCAACATCCTTAGTCATAGGGGAAATGCAAATCAAAACTACCCTGAGATTTCACCTCACACCAGTGAGAATGGCTAAGATCAAAAACTCAGGTGACAGCAAATGCTAGCGAGGATGTGGAGAAAGAGGAACACTCCTCCATTGTTGGTGGGATTTCAGACTGGTACAACCATTCTGGAAATCAGTCTGGAGGTTCCTCAGAAAATTGGACATTGAACTACCTGAGGACCCAGTTATACCTCTCTTGGGCACATACCCAAAAGATTCCCCCACATATAAAAAAGACACATGCTCCATCCACTATGTTCATAGCAGCCTTATTTATAATAGCCAGAAGCTGGAAAGAACCCAGATGCCCTTCAACAGAGGAATGGATACAGAAAATGTGGTACATCTACATAATGGAGTATTATTCAGCTATCAAAAACAATGACTTTAAGTTCGTAGGCAAATGGAGGGAACTGGAAAATATCATCCTGAGTGCGGTAACCCAATCACAGAAAAACACACATGGTATGCACTCATTGATAAGTGGCTATTAGCCCAAATGCTTGAATTACCCTAGATGCACAGAACACATGAAACTCAAGAAGGATGATCAAAATGTGAATGCTTCACTCCTTCTTTAAAAGGGGAACAAGAATACCCTTGGCAGGGAATAGGGAGGCAAAGTTTAGAACAGAGGCAAAAGGAACACCCATTCAGAGCCTGCCCCACATGGGGCCCATACATATACAGCCACCAAACTAGGTAAGATGGATGAAGCAAAGAAATGCAGTCTGACAGGAACTCGATGTAGATCTCTCCTGAGAGACACAGCCAGAATACAGCAAATACATAGGTCAATGCCAGCAGCAAACCACTGAACTGAGAACGGGACCCCCGTTGAGGGAATCAGAGAAAGGACTTGAAGAGCTTGAAGGGGCTCGAGACCCCATATGAACAACAATGCCAAGCAACCAGAGCTTCCAGGGACTAAGCCACTACCCAAAGACTACACATGGACTGACCCTGGGTTCCAACCTCATAGGTAGCAATGAATATCCTAGTAAGAGCACCAGTGGCAGGGGAAGCCCTTGGTCCTGCCAAGACTGAACCCCAAGTGAACATGATTGTTGGGGGGAGGGTGGTCATGGGGGCAGGATGGGAAGGGGAAACCCATATAGAACGGGAGGGGGAGGTGTTAGGGGTATGTTGGCCCAGAAACTGGGAAGGGGAATAACAATCGAAATGTAAATAGAAATACTCAATTTATTAAAGATAAAAAAAATAAAATAAATTGTGTGTTAATTGTTATTATAGTTTTACTCAACCCAGTAAAAATAGTCTTTAAACCCTCTCATCACTGTCTCGTTTCAAATAATATGCATATTTTGTGACTATCTATAAAAAATGTTTTTTAAATATATATACAAGTATCCTCTCTTGGGATATCTAGGAAATTACTAGCAAAACATGCTATATGTCGAAGAAGTACCATGAAGGACGTGAGACTAATGCTCTCACCAGAAGTCATAGACTATTAAACAAAAAGGCCCATGAAAGGTATCTACCTCTGTGCTGCTAGGTGGCTCAGAGGCAATTCAGGCTACTGTCTCTTGGTTGACCAACGTAGCTTGTGTGTAAACTCTTCTATTATTTTTTTCTACTTAATTATTCCACTGCTGAAGATACACTTTGGCCACAGAACTTAGAGAAATCAAGTTATACAGACCCAAAAGCTTCCTTCCTGATGACTAACCACCATAGAGTCAAAAGATGCTATGTAGGGTGCCAGATGAAATCACTTAACAACATCCTGCTCAGCTGTAAATACTATGAACTACAGTGACTGGCCTGGCAAGGTAAGCCCAACAAGGCAATAGTGGAATTAACATATTGGAGCTAACAGACATCTGATTGGCATAAAGTCCCCATGTAACTGGAGGGAAGTCATGCCTAGTACTGGAAACCTAGCAAAGGACCCAGGGCTGGAGAGATCACAACCCTAGAGGAGAATCCACTACTACCATTCTGCAAAACTGACACTGTGTCCAACTGTCTTCTAAATATCTGTCTTTTCAAGCATGATACATATAAAAACCATCATTTAAAATAGGATTTGAAAAAAATAAAGTTACAATTCCCAATACATACTAAATTAAGACACAAAATGAGATATTTATTCAATCTAAGCCAGGGCAGAGTATGTATTATGAATAGTTTCTTTTTAATGGCATCAGTATGAGTTATTATTGCTTAATTTTATTCTTTATTCATTTTATATATTTGTAAATCTAGGATCTGTGACATTCTGGCTTCTGAATGTGGTAACACTGAAATGAAAGCAGGGCTGATAGTGAAAACTGATATCTCAACCCACCTAGAGATTAGAATTAGCTCAGTAACTCCTACAAAGCATTTGTTGAGGACCACCCTTGGATACTCTTACTCGGGTGATCTAATACGCCAAGAAGAGTGCACAATTTCTTTTTCAAGCTCCTATACTCAGTTTGATACAATCAATCGAAAACTAGTCATTAGGTAATTTCTGACATAAATCATGCCAAATGTTTACTTTTGACATAAAATGTAGACATCTGAGGTGCTGGAGAGGAGATCTTCAAACACTGTTCTATAATCACCTAAAGAAGCATTACAGACATATTTGATAAAAACACTTTCTACAAATTCACAGCTTTGGGTTTGTAGTTTAGAATTTAAACTTGATATATTTTAAATAATAGAATTTTCAGTTACAAAGATTCATGTGAAGTTCTCAAGCATAGATGTTTATCACTTAGCACTCAGGTACAAAAAAGAGGGTATGTGTTGGGATGAATACAAAGGTTGTAAAAGTAACCGTTGCAATGCTTAAGAATGTTAATAATAAAAATCCATATTTTTGATAATGACAAGAGAAATATGTTACATAATTCTGCTTAGATCTTTTTTCAAAAGTACACTCAGATCAATCATTTTTTTTACAAATAAAAATTTTTTATTGGATATCCCTTTATTTACATTTCAAATGTTATTCCCTTTCCCGGTTTCCTATCCATAAGCCCCCTATCCCCTCTCTCTCCCCTTCTTCAATGAGGGTGTTTCTCTCCCCATCCACACACCCTTCCCGTACCGCCCCCTGACATTCCCTTACACTGAGGGTCCAAACTTGGCAGGACAAAGGGCTTCTCCTTCCTTTGGTACCCAACAAGGCCATCTTTGGCTACATATGCAGCTGGAGCCATGGGTCAATCTATGTATAGTCTTTGGGTAGTGGTTTAGTCCCTGGGAGCTCTAGTTCTTGGCATTCTTGTTTTTGTGGGGTTGCAAGCCCGTTCAGCTCTTTCAATCCTTTCTCTAATACCTCCAACGGGGATCCCATTCTCAGTTCAATGGTTTGCTGCTAGCATACACCTCTGTATTTAAAATGCTCTGGCTGTGGCTCTCAGGAGACATCTATATCCAGTTCCTGTCAGCATGCACTTCTTAGCTTCATCAATCTTATCTAGTTTTGGTGGCTGTATATATATGGCCAACATGTGGGGCAGGCTCTAATGGCCATTCCTTCACTCTCTGCACAAAACTTAGCCTCAATATCACCTACCATAAATATTTTTATTCCCCTTTTAAGAAGGATTGAAGCATCTGCACCCTGGTCATCTTTCTTCTTCAGCTTCATGTGGTCTGTGGATTGTACCTTGGGTAATTCAAGCTTTTGGCCTAATATCAACTTACCAGTCAGTGCATACCAAGGGTGTTTTTCTGTGATTGAGTTAGCTCACTCAGGATGATATTTTCTAGTTCTATCCATTTGCCTATGAACTTCATGAAGTCATTGTTTTTGATACCTGAGTAGTACTCCATTGTGTAGATGTACCAGATTTTCTGTATTCATTCCTCTGTTGAAGGACAACTGGGTTCTTTCCAGCTTCTGGCTATTATAAATAAGGCTGCTATGAACATAGTGGAACATGTGTCTTTGTTATATGTTGGGGCATCTTTTGGGTATATGCCCAAGAGAGGTATAACTGGGTCCTCAGGTAGTTCAATGTCCAATTTTCTGAGGAACCTCCAGACTGATTTCCAGAATGGTTGTACCAGTCTGCAATCCCACGAACAATGGAGGAGTGTTCCTCTTTCTCCACATCCTCGCCAACATCTGCTGTCGCCGGACTTTTTGATCTTAGCCATTCTGACTGGTGTGAAGTGGAATCTCAGGTGTGAAGTGTTTTGATTTGCATTTCCTTGGTGGCTAAGGATGTTGAACATTTCGTTAGGTGCTTTTAGGCGATTAGATATTCCTCAGCTGAGAAATCTTTGTTTAGCTCCAGACCCCATTTTTAATAGGGTTATTTGGCTCTTTGGAGTTAAACTTCTTGAGTTCTTTGTACATTTTGGATATTAGCCCTCTATCAGATGTAGGATTGGTAAAGATCTTTTCCCAATCTGTTGGTTGCCGTGTTGTCCTAATGACAATGTCCTTTGCCTTACAGAAGCTTTGCAGATTTATAAGATCCCATTTGTCGATTCTTGAACTTAGAGCATAAGCCATTGGTGTTTTGTTCAGGAAATTTTCCCCAGTGCCCATATATTCGAGATGCTTCCCCACTTTTTCTTCTATTAGTTTGAACATATCTGGTCTGATATGGAGGTCCTTGATCCATTTGGACTTAAGCTTTGTACAGGGTGATAAGCATGGATCGATCTGCGTTCTCCTACATGCTGACCTCCAGTTGAACCAGCACCATTTGCTGAAAAAGCTATCTTTTTTCCATTGGATGGTTTTAGCTCCTTTGTCAAAGATCAAGTGACCATAGGTGTGTGGGTTCATTTCTGGGTCTTCAATTCTATTCCACTGGTCTATCTGCCTGTCTCTGTACCAATACCATACAGTTTTTATCACTATTGCTCTGTAATACTGCTTAAGTTCAGGGATGGTGATTCCCATAGAATCTTTCTTTTATTGTTGAGTATAGTTTTAGCTATCCTGAGTTTTTTGTTATTCCAAATGAATCTGCAAATTGCTCTTTCTAACTCTATGATAAATTGAGTTGGAATTTTGATGGGGATTACATTGAATCTGTAGATTGCTTTTGGCAAAATGTACATTTTTACAATATTAATCCTCCCAATCCATGAGCATGCGACGTCTTTCCATCTTCTGATATCTTCTTCAATTTCTTTCTTCAGAGACTTGAAGTTCTTGTCATGTAGATTTTTCACTTGCTTGGTTAGAGTCTGACAGAGGTATTTTATGTTATTTGGGACTATTGTGAAGGGTGTCATTTCCCTAATTTCTTTCTCAGCCTGTTTATCCTCTGAGTAGAGGAAAGCTACTCATTTATTTGAGTTAATTTTGTACCCAGCCACTTTGCTGAAGTTGTTTATTAGGCTTAGTAGTTCTCTGGTGGAACTTTTGGGGTCACTTAAATATACTATCATATCATCTGCAAATAGTGATACTTTGACTTCTTCCTTTCCAATTTGTATCCCTGTGACTTCCTTTCATTGTCTGATTGCTCTGGCTAGGACTGTGAGTACTATATTGAATAAGTAGAGAGTGGGCAGCCTTGTCTAGTTCCTGATTTTAGTGGGATTGCTTCAAGTTTCTTTCCATTTAATTTAATGTTAGCTACTGGTTTGCTGTATATTGCTTGTTCTACACTTAGGTATGGGCTTTGAATTCCTGATCTTTCCAAGACTTTTATCATGAAGGGGTGTTGAATTTTGTCAAATGTTTTGAAATGATAATGTGGCTTTTATCTTTCAGTTTGTTTATAGAGTGGATTACATTGATGGATTTCCATATACTGAACCATCCCTACACCCCTGGGATGAAGCCTATTGGATCATGATAAATGATTGTTTTAATGTGTTCTTGGATTCAGTTTGCAAGAATTTTATTGAGTATTTCTGCGTCGATATCCATAAGGGAAATTGTTCTGAAGTTCTCTTTCTTTGTTGGGTCTTTGTGTGGTTTAGATAGAAGCATAATTGTGGCTTCATAGGAAAATTGGGTAGTGTTCCACCTGTTTCTATTTTGTGGAATAATTTAAACAGTATTGGTATGAATTCTTCTATGCATGTCTGATAGAATTCTGCACTAAACACATCTGGTCCTGGGCTCTTTTTGGTTGGGAGACTTCTAATAACTGCTTCTATTTCTTTAGTAGTTATGGGGTTGTTTAGATGGTTTATCTGATCCTGATTTAACTTTGGTACCTGGTATTTGTCCATTTCCTCCAGATGTTCCAGTTTTGTTAAATATAGGCTCTTATAGAAGGATATGATTAATTTTTGAATTTCCTCAGATTCTGTTGTTATGTCTCCCTTTTCATTTCTGATTTTGTTTATTTGGACACACTCTCTGTGCCCTCTGGTTAGTCTGACTAAAGGTTTATCTATCTTGTTGATTTTCTCAAAGAACCATCTCCTGATTTTGTTCATTCTTTATATAGTTCTTTTTGTTTCTACTTGGTTGATTTCAGCCCTGAGTTTGATTATTTCCTGCCTTCTACTCCTCCTGGATGTATTTGCTTCTTTTTGTTCTAGAGCTTTTAGGTGTGCTGTCAAGCTGCTGATATCATGCTCTCTCCTGCTTCTTTTTGGAGGCACTCAGAGCTATAAGTTTTCCTCTTAGCACAGCTTTCATTGTGTCCCATAAGTTTGTGTATATTGTGTCTTCATTTTCATCAAATTCTAAAAAGTCTTTAATTTCTTTCTTTATTTCTTCCTAGTCCAAGTTATCATTGAGTAGAGCATTGTTCAACCTCCATGTATATGTGGGCTTTTTTGTTGTTATTGAAGACCAGCCTTAGTCTGTGGTGATCTGATAGGATGCATGGGACTATTTCAATCTTGTATCTGTTGAGGCCTGTTTTGTGACCGATTGCATGGTCAATTTTGGAGAACGTACCATGAGGTGCTGAGAGGAAGGTATATTCTTTTTTTCAGTACGAAATATTCTATAAATACCTCTTAAGTGTAATTGGTTCATAACTTGTTAGTTTCTCTATGTCTCTGTTTAATTTGTTTCCATGATCTGTCCATTGATGAGTGGGGTGTTGAAATCTCCTACGATTATTGTGTGTGGTGCAATGTGTGCTTTGAGCTTTAGTGAGGTTTCTTTTATGAATGTAGGATCCCTTGTATTTGGAGCATAGATATTTACGATTGAGAGTTCATCTTGCTGGATTTTTCCTTTGATGAATATGAAGTGTACTTCCGTATCGTTTTTGATAACTTTTGGTTGAAAGTCAATTTTATTCAATATTAGAATGGCTACTCCAGCTTATTTCTAAGGACCATTTGCTTGGAAAGTTGTTTTCCAGCCTTTTACTCTCAGATAGTGGCTATCTTTGTCTCTAAGGTGTGTTTCCTGTATGTAGCAAAATGGTGGGCCCTCTTTCCGTATCCAGTCTGTTAGTCTATGTCTCTTTATTAGGGAATTGAGTCCATTGATGCTAAGAGATATTAAGGAATAGTGATTGTTGCTTCCTTTTATTTTTGTTGTTAGAGGTAGAATTATGTTTCTGTGTTTCTCTTCTTTTGGTGTCATTGCAAGGAGATTACTTTTTCTAGGGTGTAGTTTTCCTCCTTGTGTTGGAGTTTTCCATCTATTATCCTTTGTAGGGCTGGATTTGTAGAAAGATATTGTGTAAGTTTGGTCTTGTCATGGAATATCTTGGTTTCTCCATCTATGTTAATTTTGTGTTTTGCTGGATATAGTAGCATGGGATAGCATTTGTGTTCTCTTAGGGTCTGTATGACATCTGCCCAGGATCTTCTGGCTTTTATAGTCTCTGGTGGGAAGTCTGGTGTAATTCTGATAGTTCTACCTTTATATGTTACTTGACCTTTTTCCCTTACTGCTTTTAAAATTCTTTTTTTTTTTTTTTTTGTCTGTGTGTGCATTAGGTGTTTTGACTATTATGTGATGGGAGGAATTTTTCTCTGGTCCAACCTATTTGGAGTTCGGTAGGCTTCTTGTATGTTTATGGATATCTCTTTCTTTAGGTAAGGGACGTTTTCTTCTATAATTTTGTTGAAGATATTTACTGGCCCTTTAAGTTGGGAGTCTTCACTTTCTTCCATACCTATTATCCTTAGGCTTGATCTTCTCATTGTGTCCTGGATTTCCTGGATGTTTTGGGTTGGGAGCTTTTTGCGTTTTACATTATCTTTGATGGTTGTGTCGATATTTTCTATGGTATCTTCTGCCCCTGAGATTCTCTCTTCTATCTCTTGTATTCTGTTGGTGATGTTTGCATCTATGACTCCTGACCTCTGCCCTAGGTTTTCTATCTCCAGGGTTGTCTCCCTTTGAGATTTCTTTATTGTTTCTATTTCCATTTTAAAATCTTGGATAGTTTTGTTCAATTCCTTCACCTGATTGTTTGTGTTTTCCTGTAATTCTTTAAGGGATTGTGTTTCCTCTTTAAGGGCTTCTACTTATTTACCTGTGTTGCCCTGTATTTCTTTAAGGGAGTTATTTATGTCCTTCTTAAAGTCTTCCATCACCATCACAAAATGTGATTTTTAAATCCAAATATTGATTTTCCAATATGTTTGAATATCCAGTATTTGCTTTGTTGGGAGAACTGGGCTCTGATGATGCCAAGTAGTCTTTTGCTTCTATTGCTTAGGTTCCTGGGCTTGCTTCTCACCATCTGGTTGTCTCTGGTGTTAGCTTGTCTCTGAAAATGGCTTGGCTCTCCTGTAGGTCTGTGTGTCAGCACTCCTGTAGACCTGAGGGTTTTGTTTTTTTTGTTGTTGTTGTTTTGTTTTGTTTTGTTTTTTCAGCCAGATCTGGGAACAGAGAACTCTGCCCTCAGGTGTGTTGGAGCTCCTGGTAACTGGCTTTCAACTCTAGGCTAAGGCAAAAAACCAAAGGGTCCTGCCCCTGACTGCTCCTAGGTCCCTGTGCCCAGAGGGCACAGATGGCAGTAAACAATTTCCTCTTGGGATCAGGAATGTGGGCAGAAAGTATTTGCCTCCTCTGAGTTCTCCAGAGTGGCCGAACTACTGAGGGTCTGTCCAGCTCTCTGCCCCACGGGATTTGGGCGCAGGGAGCTGTGGTACTGATTCAGTTCAGTTCTGGGCGCAGGCAGAAACCAGCCATTTCCTGCTCCTAATTGCTCCTATATTTCTGTATCCAGAGGCATGGTTTCCTCTTGGGCTGGGAATGTGGGTAGAAATGGGCAGAAGTGGGCAGAAGTGGTGGTCTGTCCTGAGGTCTCAGCACTGTCCACACTTCTGGGAGTTCAGGTCTCTCCCCCATGGGATTTGGGTATAGGGAGCTGTTGGATAGATTCAGTTCAGTTCCACGCACAGCCAGAAACCGAAGTGTCCTGTCCCAGAGGACTTCTGCCTTTGTGTGTTCTGAGTCCACCAGGCAGGTCTCTTGGAGCAGAATAGTTGGTCTTATATCTGCTCTCAGGTGTGTAGGTACTCCTGGCGACTGGCTTTCAGCTCTCGGTGCAGGCTGAAACCTGAAGGGTCCTGCTCCTAGGTCCCTATGCCCAGGGGGCACAGATGGCACTAGGCGATTTCTTCCTGGGTCAGGAATGTGGGCAGAAAGTATTAGTCTCCTCTGAGTTCTCAGGATTGTACCCACTTCTGAGGGTCCAGCTCTCTCCCCCATGGGATTTGGGTACAGGGAGCTGCAGAAACCAATCATATGTTTCAGAGTTCAGTTCAGTTCCGGGTGCAGGCAGAAACCAATCATGTTTTCAAAGTTACATAAGATATAGAATTGGAAAAATGTATACTTTGATATTAAAATAATTTAATATGGTAAAAAAGTTAAACCACTTTTTCTTTCAACTCATAAAGAATGTAACAGTCATAAAAAATTCAAAATAATAACATGAAATTGATAAAGTAAAATAAATAGAAGTGTGGTGGCTGTGGAAACCCTAGTAGAGAGGTTCTGCAGACGGAGGGCAGGTCACACAGGAGTGAAAATGGACTAGAAGGAAAGACTCAAGAGCAGCAGGAAAGACCGAGGTGAATCGTGGATCCACATCAAGAGGTGGCGTCTGCAGATAAAGTGGACTGGGAAGAGGGGCTCCTGCCAACAATCTGCAGCAAGACTGAGGAAGTCCACAGAGAGCACACTTGAGAACAGGAAAGACAATAAAAGTTGCCTACTTCAATCCCAGCCTGAGAAAATTATCCCGCTCAGCTTATTTGCAACTAATAATTTCAAAACTATATTAAGAATGAAAATATATTTCACTCATTCAAGAGAACAAATATTCACCCAGAACTACTATGTAATAAGAAAAGGAGAAACCTCTTGCCTGCTCATCAGCAACACTGTCTACAAGCATTGAGTAAACACATAGACAATTACAAAAGTAGGGTCCACGTCCAGATTGGTCAGCTAGCTTCTAGTGAGCTGATGACCAAACTTAGTAATGGTTAAATAATTTGAACATCAAATATGTACTTCTAATATTTTAGTACTTATTAAATGTTTGTAGTAAATAAAATAAAACTTCAGCCAACCTATATGTAAACTACAGGTAAGAGAGTAAATCTCAGAACAATATAATTAAGATAGTAGCAAAAACATACAAAATTCAGAAGAAGTGTTGATAACATCTTTTAGGTATTCTCTGAAAGAAATATCTCACTCACTCTAGAAAAACTCATGTGACTTTGTTTATGGAAAAAATGAAGGAGACTCTAAATGGAATAAGCAAAGTGTGGAAAGAAACACAAGCACTAAAGACAATGGCATCTTCTTAATCAAAGATGCAATTAAAAATAACTTGAAAATTAGAGACTGGAGAGATGGCTTAGTAAAGTGCTTGCATAAAGCCTGAGTTAAGATTCCCAGAACCCATGCAAAATATCATGTATGACAGCATGCTCCCCAAATCTCAGCACTGGTGAGGCAGAGGCAGGCTGGGGTGTACTGTCTGGTTGAAATGGTAAGATCCTGGTTCAACGAGAAACCTTGTCTCAAAAAAAAGAAATTAAAGTAGAAAAGAATATAGGAAGTTAGGAAAGATGGGCTAGCACTTATTAAAAGCACACAAACAGTTCCATGAAATCTATTATGATGAATATATAAAAATATACTTTGGAAAAAACAGTTAAGCCAGCACATCCTCTCTGCAGAAACAGTCCCTGAGGAATCTCTACCTAGGCACTGAGGCAGGTCAGATATTGTGGGTGGCTAGAGCTAAGGAAGAGCTATTCTTAGAGATCCAATTTGGCCACATCTCAGGTTGATTATACTCTGGTGGGCCACATGGTGGGAACCAAGAGAATCTGTTTTAATAAAGTGCTGAAACTTAATTCCTATTGAAGTTATATTTATCTCACAGGGCTCCAGTTCAGAGCTTCTTTATGAGCTTCTTGCTTATGCACAGTGCTATCTAGTGAAAGCATTCAATATATAACACATACACACACACGCACACACACACACACACACGCACACACACACACAAAAGTGAGAGGCCTCAAGACATACAATTGTCCTTAACAGCTTATCTTAGGGTTTATATGAATCAATACTGAGGAGAAAAGCCACCCACCATTCTGTCAGACTGAAGGACAGCAATCCCTGGGACATGGAGAAGGACACACCTTAGAATAAATACCGACAAGTGTGGAGAGCACGATAAAGAAATAATTGTGACAATGTTTCATTGACTATTCACATATTTTTTTAGGTTCTCCTAAGATTAAATAATTTCACAAAATATTGAGATACTGCCTAAAAAAAAAAAAAAAAAAAAAAAAAGAAGAAGCAATCACTAAGACTGAAGTAGCTAATCTAGCTAAGTCCTTTTAAATGCCTGACGCTGTTTCTAGGTTGTGAATGATAAGCTTTCAGAAGAATGTAGAGATGGCACTTAAACACTGTTGATGGGGACATAAATTAGTACAAACTTAATGACAAACAACACGGTACTTCCTCAAAAGTACTTTGATACCTATGATACAATGCAGCAACACACAACTGAATGTACAATCCAGCAACACACAACTGAGTGTACAATGCAGCAACACACAACTGATTGTACAATCCAGCAACACACAACTGAATGTACAATCCAGCAACACACAACTGAGTATGTTTCCAAAGGAAATAAAATAAGAACAATGAGGAGAGGGGCTGGAGAGATGGCTCAGTGGTTATAAAAGCAGTGACTGCTCTTCCAGAGGTCCTGAGTTCAATTCCCAGCAACCACATGGTGTCTTACAACCATGTGTAATGGGATCAGATGCCCTCTTCTGGTGTGTCTGATATACAGTGTACTCATATACATAATTTAAAAAAAAAAAGAACAATGAGGAAATGTCAGAACTCCTGAAATTATTGCAGCACTATTCAGGGCAATCAAAAGATAGAATCAACTTAGGTATCGATCAACAAATAAATGGATGTATAATAAGATATAAATGTGTAAATCTATAACAAGAATAGGCAATGGAATCCATATATAAGAAAAAAACAAAATCTTGTCACATCTGGCAACATGAATGAGCATGGGGTGCATTATGTTACACAAAATAAGCCATGAAAAGGAAGATAAATAGCACATGCTCTTGCTCATATGTGAAATCTCAAAAAACTAATTTAATAGGAGAGTAGGATGGTAGTTCCCAGGGAGAAGAAAGAATATTGGATACAGATTATATATTAATTTGGACCGAGATGGCAAATGCCTGAATAGAAAAACACATAGTAACAGAATACAGGAGGTGACTGCTTAAATCAGAGACTGGCAAATAAAATAAATTATAAATTACAGTAAACTCAGTACCTGTAGTTCAGTTAGTAATTTTTCACATATGGCATGTTGCCTGTATGAAATTGAACTCTAAAGTTAGTTGTTGAGCAGATTCCTTCTGTCATTTGCATAGCAGAGTTGAAATTTGTTTGCTACATCAACAAATTAAGGAAGTTTCGCAAACCAAAAAAATAAATAAATAATGCCAGTTTAAAAATCAGAGACTGGATGTAAAGAGCAGGAAGAGAAGTACCAAATTGGGGTTGTGACATAATGGAGTTTTCTCTTGGGTGATGAAAATGTTCCACAGTTGATAACAGTGATGGCTATGCAATTAGTGAATATACCAAAACTACTGGATCGTATATTTATAACGGGAGAGTTTCATTTGAGTTATGTTTTAATAAAGATGTCCAGAGTTTTAAGCAAAGAGATTCCCACTGAAACACATTATAATCAATTCTCAAAAGGCAAAAACGGAATTCTGAAAGCAGAATGACTCATGACATACAAGCACATTCAATGACACTACATGCATATCTCTCTTAAGACTTTGCAAGTCTCAGTGATACATAGAGAGTGCTGACACTAGAAACAGCAACACACACACACACACACACACACACACACACACACACACACACACACACACACACACACACACACACCCCAGAGGACTCCCCGGTCTGGCCTCAGAGAGAGAAGGGCCTAATCCTGGAGAGACCTGAGGCCCCCAGGGAATGAGGGTGCAGGGATGGGGACACCCTCTTGGAGACAGGGAAGAGGAATGGGATGAGGAGCTGTGGGAGGGCAGAGGACCAGAGGGGGTTACCAACTAAATTATAAAAAAATAAAAGTACTAAAAAAGAAGGTGAGAGGAGAGGACCAAGCTTCACAAAGTTGTCCTCTGCTCTTTGACTTCTATACATGTGCCAAGACAGGCATGTGCCCCAACATGTACACATCATGCATGCATATATATATTTTATAAATATATATATATATATTTTACAAATATATATATATATATATCATCATCATCATCATAATCAGTGACATCTAATTTTAAAAGAAACAAAAAATTTGATTGCTGGTAGCAGAAAAATCTAGTATTTTCTCTAGTTGTAAAAAGTTTTCTAACAGCCTTGGGTCAGTGGCTATGATGATAACTTGTAAATTTCAACTTGCTGCATGGAAAAACTCCTACAGAATTAGTGACACGCACCTCTAGATGAATCTCTGACAGTATTTCTCAGGAGGACGACATAAGAAAGCAACTTGGAGGAAAGGGCTGCCCTGACAGTGATCTTAACACCCAACAGTCTGGACCACAGGTGCACAGACATAAAAGAAGAAAAGCCGCCGACTCACGCACACTCCACTCTCTGAGCCGACTGTTCATTGCTGCTGCTTTTGCTTCTTTGGACATTAGACTCCATCAAGACTCCTTAGTCTTACAACATGGACTTCCAACATCCAAGGAGCTTCAAGTCTCAGACTAGAAGTGCATCATTGCCCACCCCAACAGTTCTGAGGTTTCGAGGTTCTAGAACTGAGCAGCCTTTCCAGCATACTAAAAGCCATTTTTGACCTATGACCCCTCCAGTCATGAAACCCAGTCCAACAAACTCACTGGTTCTGACCCTAAAGAACATTCCTTCAACTACATCCTAATGACTCTAAAACTTTGGGTCCTTTCTTCATGGTAACAAATGACAAATCATGTCAGCATATCACATTTGCATTAAAGAGACAGTGTTGACTTTTGTGCTAAATATCATGACTTGCCAGAAACTTTTAGAAATTTTCTTCTGTGTCATGTACTAGAACTGCATCATACACCATTTCCAGTTTCAAGGACAGCTAAGATAGTTTTGTAGGTTTTTATACTTTTTAAATATAGACTGCAAGAGAAAATGAAATTGAAAATATCTGTTGGGGACCCCAAAAAGTAGGGTGCACATTTTCAACTACTCAACCTTTCACATATCTTACATGTAATATATTTGCCTCTTCCCTAAAGAAGGCAATTCTAAAGCCTCATCACTAATTATAAAAACAAACTCCGAACTAAGAGTCTTCGAAAGCAAACAAAGATGCATCCTGTGTAGTGGGGAGTGAGTCACTGTGAGCCACTGACCTATGTACTCAAACGATTCAATGAGCAACAAGGAAAAGGTGACTTCAGTAACAAATTCAGAACCAGAGGAATGGGAATGTATGGTGTCAACTGTCCATAGTCCACAGCAAAGCCTATAGAAGAATGACATTGTTCCCTGGTCACCTGTCTAGCTACCCCAATTCAGTCACTCAAGAAGCCTTTCATCACTGTCATCTGTATCCCTGACTCTATCCTTGACAAGGAAAACCTTTGCTCATTATCACCCTTGTGGGACTAGTGCTGATGTATATGCTTTGTGGGAACTGAAAAGCTTGTATGTCCACTGCTAATATGAGTATAGCTTGGTGTATTCCTGTGGGTTAGAAGAAATAGTATTTGCTATCAAGGTTAGTTGCTTTAACAATTAGATTTAACAATTCAAGTGGTTGTTAAATTTAAATTCATTAAAATTGAATTTACTCATCAATAATATCAATAAAACCTTCCTCAAGTGTTTAACAGCTACGTGTGAATACAACCTTCTGTGTAAAGAGTCACAAAATGGTCTGTCCAGCTTTATTTGCATGTTCCAAATCCATACAAACTAATACGTTTTATCTATTATTCACCTCTTAGCTAACTATAGACTGATAAGTATATAGTTAAATGTAAAACAATGACTTCGTGGAATTTACGAAGCAAATATGACACATCACTTGTAATTAATTTCAATGGTTACATTATGTCATCAAGAAATACAATAGCTGATATAATTTATACTTTTCAAAAATGCTATAACACATATATGATGTGAATTCGTGTATACTGCTGTGAAGTGAGGGTTGCTCTAAAACTTTAAATACAGCAAGATATGCAGCTAAGTCATTTTCTTCCTGCATTAAAATAATGACTATAAGAGGACAAGGTTAACAGGACCTAAACCAATAAATCAAAATCTTTACAGAAGTTTAATGTTTCAGACAGAACTTAAAGGAAGGGGTAATCATTCTTATCCCAAATTTAATGTCCGTTTCGTGTTTACCCCCAAGCATTTCAAAGGACATCTCAGTACTTTGTATTAATATAGTAACTCTTAAATACCCAAGTAAATGGTACCTTTGCGACAGCTTTCACAGCCAGTGATAGTGGGAGCCATTCACTGAAAATAAGTTATCCCACTTAGTGAAAATTCCTTCTGCTGGCTCCCAGAGATAACTGGGAGACTTGGGGGAGGACCTGGCTAATTATCCCAGAAAATGCTGCCTCATCTGAAACTGGAAGCTCATAGTGGACCCAAGACATCTTTGGGTTACTTTTAAAATTAAAGAAAGAAAGAAAAAAGCTATTTTATTCTAATTAAGCCAATCTTCAGGTAGAAAGGGCTTCTAAAATACGAACATGAGCTCTGCCATTAGCAACCCAACTTCCACTCCAAAATCACTGAAATATTCATGGGTAAAATTAACTCTTACAAAACCCTTCTTCTACCTGAGAAATAAACAGCGGGGAGCTACCACGGACACAAGTTACTGGGTGATCTTTTTCTGCACGTTTATAATGTTGAAAAATAAGTCCTAAGCTATGACTAATGACACAATGGTAAAGAATGAATGAACTGTCGCTAGAAGCCATGTTTATTTAAGCTGATTTTAGACAGTGAGAATGTTACTGATCAGAACATGAAAACTAGATTTCCACCATTAAATTTCCAATTTCCAGGATAGGAGCCATGTTATAAAGAAAAAAAAAAACAGATAGTAGTTAGACCATTATGTATGCTATATTAACGCCAAACACAAAAGTTGCCATAGAGACTCTAAAGGTGATTAACTACATGGGTTGTCTATCTGTGGGTAACTGTGGTAGGAAACGGGTGGTAGAAAGCTTCTGGGTTCTCTAAGAATCACCACCAAACAAAAATGACTCACAGCTTGTGAGGTAATTGACCTGTTATTCTTCAACACGGCCCCTAAGGTTATTAGGATTTCTACAGAATTTTTAAAAGAAAGGGAAATAATTATATTGTCCTTTCTTCTACTCTGAGATTTCATTCCAAATCCATGTTCAATATTTGCCACAAGATAAATTGTTGCCAACTAAGTAGCTGAAGACTATCAAAGGAAGTGGTTCCCGCTGGTTTAAAACATGGTACTGCTTAGAAGACTTTAACTACTTTGAATGTGGGCCACTTGAAACTCAAAAATTTGAAACAGCTCAAGGCTGAGTTTGACTCATCAAAAGTTATCAGAATAGAAATACTGTTCTTTATATGCAGACTCACCAGTCTCTAGAGCAAATCTAAATGCAAATCAGACATTCATGAAAAATGTCACTAACTCCTCAAACTGTTGAGATAAACAGAAATATATTAAATATTTATGATAAACACAAGAGAAATGTTTCAGTGAGCCCACTTTCAATTTTAGTTTGTTGTTATAGTCATAGACTAGGCATTGAGTTGGAAACTTTATAAAAGCTGACCAATATGAGAGTGAGTTTAGGAAAACATGTAAGGCACTGACCATAATACACAATGCTGTGAGGTCATAAGTGCCAAGGCCAGCCCCCGCCTTCCCAGGGTCTTGGATGGATGGATGAATGCAACATCAGTAGGTGGCAAATGTTTTCCACCAGAGACACAATAACAAAGTATTAATTTGTAAAAACTCAGGGATCTATAAAGAATTGATATTTTCATCTCTAATTCAATGAAATGCAAGTTGTTTTTTCAGTAAAATCAGCATGCTTAAATATGCTATACTGTTTAGCAACTGTCATGCAATAACCAACAAAATACATAGAAGGATAAAATTAAATTCAACTATAAAATTAAATTGGCAATAGTAATAAGAAAAAGTATATTAGACAGAAAGAAAAAGACTCTAACCACTTTGTCCTCCTGGTGTGAATATCCACGAAAGCAAGTTTAAAAAGACAGAAAAGACAAAACAAAAAAAAGGAATGATTAATTCCATTATTAACTGAGAGCAGATCTTAAGAGTTCATTAGTGAAATAGAAGTCAGAAAATGTTTACACTTTGACTCAATTCTAAAATTTCAACTTTATATTAGGAGGGAAATTTTCCCATTTATTTCATTAAATTCAAATAAAAGCATGCCAAATGTCATAATATATTGATATAAACAAAATAATTTCCATAAAAGCAATTAAATAACCAAATATCAGAAAAGAGAAAATGCCTTTCACAATTCAACCTTAACTAAATCTTGAACTCAAGGAAAAAATTTTGAAAAATATTTAGAAATATTTACATATAAAAATGATAAAATACAGCATTGGTCAATTCATCAACTACCAAAAGTAGACAAAATGAAGTATTACATGAATTACGCATATCTGCTTCATAAATAATGTATTAACTTAGATTTTTTCTAAATTTTGTATAAATTAAAATAAAAATTAAAAACTCATGATAAAATATTATATTTGGCAATTGTGGGTCTTAGTCCCAATATTGTAAATGTAGAAACAAAACAAAGAAGATACATATAGTCAAGTCACTAAAAGGTAAATAATCAAAAAGGCATGTTGAGGAAGGAGATACATTAAAGGATAGGAAATAGTGACGGATAGCTAAAATGAAAGTAGATAGGTGGAGTCCAGGGTGGAAGGCTTAAGCAGGTAGAGGTACCAGGATATGGAGAAAATAGGGGAGAGGGAGCTAACCCAAAGAAAGACTATGTGGAAGGCTATATGGATACCTACAATCTCATAATTCAAAAATATATTTGGAGGGTTAGTAGACTATATAAAGCATTTTAAAAATTGGGGGAGTACTGGAGTTTAAGTGATTAAGCAGGGTTAATGCAGTTGTTGGGAACTAAACTCAGAACTTCTAGAAGAACAGGCAGTAACTACTGAGCCATCTCTGGGTTAAACAAAACTAAGGATGCTTTTTTTAAGCTTTATGAATATAATTAGGAAGCTAAGTATAAAATATAACTGTGTCTTTATTTAAGAGTTCAAACAGAATTATTCCACATAGGTGGATCATGCCACTTCCAGAAGATTTGGTTTATTGAATGAAAATCATAATTCAAGTTATGGTATATTTCTCTACAAGTTATGCTTCAAAGAAGCTCCAAAGGTTTCCAGAACAAAGTAGACGACTGCTACTGGCCTTGGTTACCCACCGAACCTACATGTTAAGACTTTTGCTGAAGACATGACACGGTATGCCTATAGAGCATAGAGAAACCAATCTTAAACTAGCCAAGAAACATCTTCCCTGTAGGCTAGCACTCCTGGTGCCAGAAGTTGCTATGCAGTTTCTAGGGAAGAAAATATATGAATGGCCCAACCCAGCGCTGCACCCTGCATACTATAAAACCAACTTACTAGGTTAAGTGGCCCCACTGCTGTAAGAGGGGCACAATTTTTATGGGCTAATTAACAGCTCTTGGTTGGATTTGACACTGCTCCATAAGAAGTGTCATGCCCCGTAGTGTAACACGGCTCAAATGCCTATGTCTTTGAAGACAGTCAAGGAGGGCCACTAGGACAGGACCTGTTGTTCCTATTTTGATAAATGCCCATGTCATCAAACTGCCTTCTAAATATCTGTTTACACGTGAAGACTTGGGCTTTTCTCAACCTTTGTCAAAGAATCTTTTTGGCAATGATTAGCAGTCAATAGAAATACACAAAACTAGTCAGTGTGCTGAGAGTAAGACACTGAGTGTCCAACTCTTAACAGGACATCTTTATCAATAATCACCAACACTGTGGGGGAGAAGGCAGAAAGCAAAAGCTGAAGGATGAGGAAGAGCACTGTAACACACAGTCATCTGTCTACTTACACAAGAACTACACAACAGACCCAGCTGGGATTCTCATCAGGCAGGAGGGAGTCTCTATGCCCCACCCTCACTGAAGAGACATTGAGAGAGAGCTGCTCGGGAGTAAGATTCTTTTATTTAATGTGTCCCCACCCCCACTAGTCTATTCCTCTGCCCCATACCTTTTGATTTTTGAGAAGGTCTAGTTGTGAGACACTTGAGGGAAGGCAGGGAGGATAGGGTAGACATATGGTTAAGATTCACTGTATAAATGTATAAAATTCTCTAGGATAAAGAAAAATTATTATTAAAAAAGTAAAATTCCAGAGCATGTCCAATACAGAGGTCAATGCTAGCAGCAAACCACTGAACTGAGAACAGGACCCCCTTGGGAGGAATTAGAGGAAGAATTGAAAGAGCTGAAGGAGCTTGCAACCCCATAAGAACAACAATGTCAACCAACCAGAGCTTCCAGGGACTAAACCACTACCAAAAGACTATACATGGACTGACACAGGATTCCAACTGCATATGTAGCAGAGAATAGCCTTGTTGGGCACCAATGGAAGGAGAAGCCCTTGGTCCTGTCAAGGTTGGACCCCCAATGCAGGGGAATATTGGGGGGGCCAATAAGGAGGATGGATGGGGGGAATACCCGTATGGGGGAGGGGGAGGGGATGGGGCTTATGGACAGGAAATCAGGAAAGGGAATAACATTTGAAATATAAGTAAAGAAATAAATCTAATAAAAAAGTGAAAAAAAAAGTAAAATTAAATGTTTAAAACATGATGATGATATGGATCCCAAAATACCATGCCTATGATATATACATCAATATTTTTCTTCCATTCATTCATTCAACAGTTAACACACTGATCTACTGCATACCAAGTACACAGAAACATACTGAGTAGACAAAGTGAATTTAAGAGATGCAATCAATTAGCAATAAAATTCAAGAATACTAGATTAGAGATCTGTATAATCCAGTGTAATAACACAAGAGTAAGTAGTTAATTCACACAGAATTTCCTAAGGATCACAGTGGAGATAATGCTTATGGTGACCAAAACAACTGTTCTAGGTAAGGGTTTTAGAGTGAGGCCGAGAGGGAAGAGTATTTCTGACAGTCGTAGTATGATGAGCTAACACATAGCAGACATAGACAAGTGCTCACGGTGTGGTTTGTTTGGGACATGGAGAACAAAGTGAAGTTTTCCTAAAGTTATCCAGGAGACAGACCATGACACTCTTCACGGTATAGTGACTTAAGTCACTCAAGAGATAAGGAGTCGCTACTGCAAAATGTGTTTGAGAAGCCAAGACTAGAGCAGACAGACCAGTTAGAAGACTAGAATTAAATGATATTCTATAGAGACATCGCCAGTAGTTTACATTTAGAAACAAAAATATTAAATTTTTAAAACTTGTGGGGAAAGAGTTAAAGAAATCTGAGACCTGGCTTTCTGGTTTAGATGACAACTTGTATTAATACTATTTTAAAAGTTAAAAATTTCAGGAGGAACTCTGAGCATTAGTCCAAAAATAAAAATGATATAGGAAATCAAATTAGGAAAAAGGAAAATCTAAGACACTTATAAAAGAATTATAAAAATATTTCAAAAGACTGAAATGTCTTACTTCTTTTATGGATGTTAATTATTTTATTTTAAAACAGCTTAATAGTAAGCATTGGTAATATGTTTAATATATGATTTCATTGTTAATTGTTTGGGGCTAATATTTGAAATTTTAAATGATTTAATAGGAGTATCTTAAACTATCATATGTCTCTGTTATGATTAGAATTTCTACAGATAATGTTAATCTCCCCATATATTCTAAATAGTATTTCCTAACTTGAAACTCACCCTAGCTACTGATCGATACAGAAATAATTGAGGAGCTCAAGTTCGCCAAGAGTTTGAGAGCAAGTAGCTAGCAGATGCAGTTCTCAAATGCGCATGTGACCAGAACTTGTCCTACTGTGCATTCAGTCATTTTTCTCGTCTCCAAAATAAACCCAATAATTACTGGCTTATTTAGAGTCTTAGAGTCTTATACACCCTCAAGTTAACAATAAAGTTTAAGTGTTTATAATAAATTTTCAGGGGTATTATCAATGGATGTGATTAAATACATGTTTGTCAGATCTTGGTACTACATACTTAGTTCACTCAATATAAGAAAAATGTCAATCATGCACTCTATGTGACAAATCAGTACCTGTTGTCAAGCCATCAGACAAATCTAACTTTCAAACACCATCCTACTCATTTTTAATTAAATAATTGTCATTGTGGGATACTTGGAAATTCAACTTCTTTCCAAAATTTAATTCTACAAACCATGAATGATGCAATAGAATCTTGTCAAAGATTTATTTAATTATATAAATTTGCTTTGTCCATTCCTCAAATTTTGGTAAACCATAGGTTTCTAAAATAATAGTATTTTCAATACTTTCATATTATAATATGTGAGAAAATGATAAAAAGAAAGCTTAACTCACAATATATACTATATGCAATAATGAAAATTAATGGCACTTCTTGATTAGTTTTTAAATTACTCAAGCAATAGAAATACTGCTTTACTTCATCTAGTAGTAATACATTTATCAGGTATTTCAAGAATTGTTTAATAGCACAAATCTTGATGTTATAAGATATTAAACCCAGAAGAAATCTTAGAAGCTATTTATATTACTTCTTTTATTTTAGAGATTATAAAAAAGAACTATAAGATGAAGTGTGCCATTTTAAGTTCTTCTATTTAAAGCTAATCAATGTAAGCCTGAAAATTCTCACAGAATAATCAAACAGATGGAAATTAATTATACACATGGCAATCACTTTTTCCTCCCAAAAGATAAAAGAAACAATCTTCCATATTTTGAAGCTTAAACTAATCCTTATTTTAAATTACCTTTAATATCTCTGCAATTCAATGTCTTTCACAATTAAATTGGTACAAAAAATGTTTCCTTATCTTTTCATTTGATTAAACTCATGCAATTTTTACTTGTTAAGAAAATGCCATCTAAGGAAAAAATTAACAAAGCAGTACTCCGTATCACATCTTGTACTAGTGTGCACATGACTAGCACCTGTATGGTATCTTGTATTAGAGTGTCCATACAACTAGTGGTTTTGGTTCTTTCCATGTCCTCACTGTACCTCAGCAGATGTAATGAATTGCTAAGGATGGCGCCATATGAAAGGGCCAGAAAGTTACAACAAACGGTTATTTTATTGTATTCTCCTGGAAGATTACAAAAAGAATTTTAATAGCTTTATAACTAAATATAGATGTATAAAATATTTGTATTTTCTATAAGGATAGTCTGACAATATTTCACTGAGCTCAATTCTTTGGGGCCAGCATAAGTCAAAATGTGCATTCAGCAACTGTTGAGAGCAAAAACCTCTAACATGAAAAGCAGCTGAGCGTTTACAAGATCAAATTTAAAAGCATAGGTTGAATCTTGTAGTTTTTTATCTTAGAACTTGGATGATTTCACCCATTCTATTCAATGAATGCCTTTCAACATAAATTAAGACTATAACAGCTCCCCTACTTGAATGAAAATTTAGAAATATTAAAAAAGAAACAGGGCTGTCTTCCACGAATTAAAATCTAAACTGTTTTTTATTGTCTTTTACTTTCCTGACATCAACCTCAGATTAAGGGGTAAGAATAAGGAAGAGGAGGAGGGATGCAAGTGGGGGAGGGAGGGGAGGGAGGAAGGAGGGAGGGAGGCAGGAGGGAGGGAGGGAGAAGAATGGGACACATACTGCCTCTGGCATCTTCCTTGTTCAATAAACCTTCTCATGCAGGTTAACTAAAATATAGAGAGATTTAAAGTTGTGCATAATGTAACATTTTCAAGGAATATTTCAATATTTTACTGTAATTAATTGATTAGGATTTTTATTCACTGCAAGGTTATCTATCATACATTAGAAACTAAGATTTGTATTTTCAACCAACTAAGCTATGTTCAGATGTTATCAGATACTTCTGGTTTGGGTCTAAGTTGAGTACCAAGGGTGAGATCTTCCCTCCTGCCTGAAAAGCAGAAAAGCATGGAATAATCTGCTATTTGGTTTGAAGTTCTGGGATTAGAGATTGTGTACATAGGCAAGCACTCTATCACTGGACTGTGTCTGCGGTCCTGTTTCGCTTTCCCAGGCTCAGAGAACTCTGAGTGGGGAAAGGTGCTAATATGATAAGAGCCAAAGGCTGGGAGTGCTGGAGTGAAAGTATCTTCCCAACATGACAAGACACTCACAAACGCATAGCAGCTGTGGTGGTTTGTAAAAGATCTGCAGTGTCAGTCTAGTGAACAGTCCAGCATGAAGTGAGGAAGGAGCCAGCGGCTCCTGCCTCGTGCTAAGGAGCTCCTGCCCATTGATGGCTGGTGGAGAAGGAAAAGTGTTTTTGAAGGGTATGGCCCCTTCAGTGTACCATGCTCTACTGAAGGATCCCAGCATATGGGCAACACAAGGAGATTCAGGAGAGCTGGAGGGGAGAGGGAGTAAAAATGGTCAAAATGTGTATAAACATGTATACAATCTCAAATAATAAATTTTAAATATTGTATTTTTTAAGTGATTAAAATAAGGCAACAAAGGACAATGCAGGTCTAAGATACTGTGAGATGAGCTGTGTAATAATCTCGGAGCTATACTATTCGAGAGTCCCCAGACAGTAAGAGGAAGCGTCGGTAGAGCCGGAAGATGGCTCAGAGGAGACTGGGAGGCTGCTGAGAAGATTCTGTAAGGAATTATTAATTTAAGGAAAATAAAAAATATTTACATTGGAATTTGAGAGACTAAAATATTCCTTCCAAGAAATTAGGAGCATTTGATTCCTACGTCAGAGAAGAAAGGGGTATTAAAACCTTGCTTTCCCCATAAGAAACTACAAAATTCAACCAAATGAAGCAGAAGTAATGAGAATCAAAACATAATTTAGCAATGGAGAAAATTCAAATAAGAAGTTAGTTCCTTAGATCCATAAAACTATCAAATAGGGGTTGGGGATTTAGCTCAGTGAAGGCCCTGGGTTCGGTCCCCAGCTCCAAAAAAAAAAGAAAAAGAAAAAAACTATCAAATATATAGCCAAATTCAACAGAAAAGAAAGATTTGAATTAGCAAAATCAGAAATGATATAACAACAAAAAAGAAATTATATAACAATAGTCCTGATTCTATGCATATTTTAAAATAATGGAATACTATGAAAATTTTTACATCAATAAATTTTATAATTTAATGTGAAACTGGACAGATTCCTTGAGAGATATAATTAAGAGAACTTATTCATAAATACAAAAAACTTTGAATCAACTAAAAATTTTAAGGTATATTTTAAAACCTTCCCATTGAATAAAGACTGCATGCCCAGATAACCTTAAAAATAAAATCTAATGAATATTTTAATAACTAAAATAATAATGGCCTCACGTCACGGAGTGGCACCAACAAGTGAGATAAACCAGCCCTGTGCAAATTCTCCCATGGCACTAGAGAGGATAAATTACTTCCTAACCCTTTCCATGACAGCAGGTGATACTAATTCCAAAGTCAAGGAAAGAGAACTACAAACCAGACACAGTATTGTATAAAATGAATTATCTATGATGACCAAATGGAGTTTATTCTAATATTACAAAGTTGTTTGAATATACATGACCATATTTTTAAAAGGAAAAAATAAAAATTAATCTCAGTAGATGGCAAAAGGCATTTGGGAAAGTTCAATGACTAAGATCTTTAAAAAAATAATTCTTAGCAAATTTGTAATAGATGGTACCTATGAAAAATTATAAGTAACATTATACCTAATATTGGGTAACTGAATACATCACTCTTAAGACTAAGGATGTCTGCTCACATCACCTCAATTTAAAATTATGCCAATGTATCAATTCATATATAAATAGACACACGCGCGCGCGCGTGCACACTCACACACACACACACCCCTGTTGAGTGTTTGTCTTTTACTGTTTATTGTAATGCTAAGTGCTGGCCTCGAAAATCTACTGTAGGCATATAGCCTCTGGAACCCACTCCCAAGTTGATTCTGACTGGTGAATAAAGACAACAGAAGCCAGTAGCTGAGACCATGTGGATGGAGAGGAGAAGACGAGAAGACGTGCAGGAAAAAAGAAAGGAGGGCCACCATAGGCTAAGAGCCAAGAGAGCATGGCCCAGAAGGTTGTCTAATTTCAGCTAAGAGCAGCCCAGATGAAACATAGTAATTAATAACTTGGGTTACGGATAGGAGGTATATTCTAACAACACAGAGGGTAGGCAGTTGCCCTCCAACTACTGTGCTGCTTAAGACACACTAAAGTAAAAAGACTGTCTGTATGCATGTCTTTCATCTGGGAACATAAATCATTAAGGCAGGTAGAAACCCTGGGACAAAATTTTTTTCAATAATATAACTACATATATTCATATATATTCATAAATATATACACACATACATATATATGCACATACATTTACATATACATACATACACACATACATGCACACATACACATACATGCACACACAAACATTCATCAAGTAAACCAATAATGGATTAGTTCTGGGCAAACAAAACATTGAGAGAAACAGGAAAATGAAGACAAGAAGTCACATAGGAGAACTAATTTCCACAATTATTCCCAGATAATGTACATAAAGATTGAGCTCTGTATGTAAGAACTATCTAAGTAATTAGTGTGGTGATAAGATATTAATTAGGAAATAAATTCAAAAGAACATAGTGAAAAGAGCATTTGTAACACTGGTTTCACTAGTTTAACAATGTATTCTATGAGTATCACATAGTCACTAAAGTGAATAAGGAGGAGAAGTTTAGTATAAATATGAAATGAGATCTTTCTTTTTTTTTTTTTTTTTTTTGGAGCTGGGGACCCGAATCAGTGCCTTGCGCTGTAGGCAAGCGCTCTACCACTGAGCTAAATCCCCAACCCCGAAATGAGATCTTTTAGTTCCATACTGAATGTTATTTCATAATAAACTCAAAGAAAAAAAAAAACACATGATCATCTCATTAGATGCCCAGAAACCATTTGACAAAATTCAATACCCCTTCATGTTAAAAGTCTTGGAAAGATGAGGATTTCAAGGCCCAGACATAAACATATTAAAAGCAATATACACCAAACCAGTAGCCAACATCAAATTACATGGAGAGAAACCTGAAGCAATCCCACTGTAATCAGGGACTAGACAAGGCTGCTCACTCTCTCCTTACCCATTCAATATAGTACGCAAAGTCCTAGACAAAGCAGACAACAAAAGGACTTCAAAGGGATAAAAATGGGAAAAGAAGTCAAAATATTGCTATTCGCAGATGATATGATAGTATATTTAAGGTGACCCCAAAAGTTCTAGCAGAGAACTCCTATACCGGAAAAACAACTTCAGCAAACTGGCTGGATATAAAATTAACTCAAATAAAGAAGTAGCCTTCCTCTAATCAAGGATAAAAAGGCTGACAAAGAAGTTAGGGAAAGAACACCCTTCACAATAGTCACAAATAACATAAAATACCTCCGTCTGACTCTAATCAAGAAAGTCAAAGATCTGTATGACAAGAATTTCAAGTCTCTGAAGAAAGAAATTAAGAACTCAGAAGATGGAAAGACCTCCCATTCTAATGGATTGGCAGGATTAATATAGTAAAAATGGCCACCTGCCAAAAGCAATCTACAGATTCAATGCAATCCCCATCAAAATTCCAACTCAATTCTTTTTTTTTTTCTTTCTTTCTTTTTTTTTTTTTATTAACTTGAGTATTTCTTATATACATTTCGAGTGTTATTCCCTTTCCCGGTTTCCAGGCAAACATCCCCCTCCCCACTCCCCTTCCTTATGGGTGTTCCCCTCCCGACCCTCCCCCCATTGCCGCCCTCCCCACAACAGTCTAGTTCACTGGGGGTTCAGTCTTAGCAGGACCCAGGGCTTCCCCTTCCACTGGTGCTCTTACTAGGATATTCATTGCTACCTATGAGGTCAGAGTCCAGGGTCAGTCCATGTATAGTCTTTGGGTAGTGGCTTAGTCCTGGAAGCTCTGGTTGGTTGGCATTGCTGTACATATGGGGTCTCGAGCCCCTTCAAGCTCTTCCAGTTCTTTCTCTGATTCCTTCATCGGGGGTCCTATTCTCAGTTCAGTGGTTTGCTGCTGGCATTCACATCTGTATTTGCTGTATTCTGGCTGTGTCTCTCAGGAGCGATCTACATCCAGCTCCTGTAGGCCTGCACTTCTTTGCTTCATCCATCTTGTCTAATTGGGTGGCTGTATATGTATGGGCCATATGTGGGGCAGGTTCTGAATTGGTGTACCTTCAGTCTCTGTTTTAATCTTTGCCTCTCTCTTCCCTGCCAAGGGTATTCTTGTTCCCCTTTTAAAGAAGGAGTGAAGCATTCACATTTTGATCATCCGTCTTGAGTTTCATTTGTTCTAGGCATCTAGGGTAATTCAAGCATTTGGGCTAATAGCCACTTATCAATGAGTGCATACCATGTATGTCTTTCTGTGATTGGGTTAGCTGACTCAGGATGATATTTTCCAGTTCCAACCATTTGCCTACGAATTTCATAAAGTCATTGTTTTTGATAGCTGAGTAATATTCCATTATGTAGATGTACCACATTTTCTGTATCCATTCCTCTGTTGAAGGGCATCTGGGTTCTTTCCAGCTTCTGGCTATTATAAATAAGGCTGCGATGAACATAGTGGAGCACGTGTCTTTTTTATATGTTGGGGGCATCTTTTGGGTATATGCCCAAGAGAGGTATAGCTGGATCCTCAGGCAGTTCAATGTCCAATTTTCTGAGGAACCTCCAGACTGATTTCCAGAATGGTTGTACCAGTCTGCAATCCCACCAACAATGGAGGAGTGTTCTCTTTCTCCACATCCTCTCCAGCATCTGCTGTCACCTGAGTTTTTGATCTTGGCCATTCTGACTGGTGTGAGGTGAAATTTCAGGGTAGTTTTGATTTGCATTTCCCTTATGACTAAAGATGTTGAACATTTCTTTAGGTGTTTCTCAGCCATTCGGCATTCCTCAGCTGTGAATTCTTTGTTTAGCACTGAACCCCATTTTTTAATAGGGTTATTTGTCTCCCTGCGATCTAATTTCTTGAGTTCTTTGTATATTTTGGATATAAGGCCTCTATCTGTTGTAGGATTGGTAAAGATCTTTTCCCAATCTGTTGGTTGCCGATTTGTCCTAACCACAGTGTCCTTTGCCTTACAGAAGGTTTGCAGTTTTATGAGATCCCATTTATCGATTCTTGATCTTAGAGAATAAGCCATTGGTGTTTTGTTCAGGAAATTTTTTCCAGTGCCCATGTGTTTCAGATGCTGCCCCAGTTTTTCTTCTATTAGTTTGAGTGTATCTGGTTTGATGTGGAGGTCCTTGATCCACTTGGACTTAAGCTTTGTATAGGGTGATAAGCATGGATCGATCTGCATTCTTCTACATGTTGACCTCCAGTTGAACCAGCACCATTTGCTGAAAATGCTATCTTTTTTCCATTGGATGGATTTGGCTCCTTTGTCAAAAATCAAGTGACCATAGGTGTGTGGATTCATTTCTGGGTCTTCAATTCTATTCCATTGGTCTATCTGTCTGTCTCTGTACCAATACCATGCAGTTTTTATCACTATTGCTCTGTAATACTGCTTGAGTTCAGGGATAGTGATTCCCCCTGAAGTCCTTTTATTGTTGAGGATAGTTTTAGCTATCCTGGGTTTTTTGTTATTCCAGATGAATTTGCAAATTGTTCTGTCTAACTCTTTGAAGAATTGGATTGGTATTTTGATGGGGATTGCATTGAATCTGTAGATCGCTTTTGGTAAAATGGCCATTTTTACTATATTAATCCTGCCAATCCATGAGCATGGGAGATCTTTCCATCTTCTGGGGTCTTCTTCAATTCCTTTCTTCAGAGTCTTGAAGTTCTTATTGTATAGATCTTTTACTTGCTTGGTTAAAGTCACACCAAGGTACTTTATATTATTTGGGTCTATTATGAAGGGTGTCGTTTCCCTAATTTCTTTCTCGTCTTGTTTCTCTTTTTTGTAGAGGAAGGCTACTGATTTATTTGAGTTAATTTTATACCCAGCCCCTTTGCTGAAGTTGTTTATCAGCTTTAGTAGTTCTCTGGTGGAACTTTTGGGATCACTTAAATATACTATCATATCATCTGCAAATAGTGATATTTTGACTTCTTCTTTTCCAATCTGTATCCCCTTGACCTCCTTTTCTTGTCTGATTGCTCTGGCTAGAACTTCAAGAATTATATTGAATAAGTAGGGAGAGAGTGGGCAGCCTTATCTAGTCCCTGATTTTAGTGGGATTGCTTCAAGTTTCTTCCATTTAGTTTAATGTTAGCCACTGGTTTGCTGTATATGGCTTTTACTATGATTTAGGTATGGGCCTTGAATTTCTATTCCCAGGACTTTTATCATGAAGGGTGTTGAATTTTGTCAAATGCTTTCAGCATCTAATGAAATGATCTGGATTTTGTTCTTTTCAGTTTTGTCTATATAATGGATCACGTTGATGGTTTTCCTTATATTAAACCATCCCTGCATGCCTGGGATGAAGCCTACTTAATCATGGTGGATGATTGTTTTGATGTGCTCTTGGATTCGGTTTGCCAGAATTTTATTGAGTATTTTTGTGTCGATATTCATAAGGGAAATTGGTCTGAAGTTCTCTTTCTTTGTTGGGTCTTTGTGTGGTTTGGGTATAAGAGTAATTGTGGCTTCATAGAAGGAATTGGGTAGTGATCCATCTGTTTCAATTTTGTGGAATAGTTTGGATAATATTGGTATGAGGTCTTCTATGAAGGTTTGATAGAATTCTGCACTAAACCCGTCTGGACCTGGGCTCTTTTTGGTTGGGAGACCTTTAATGACTGCTTCTATTTCCTTAGGAGTTATGGGGTTGTTTAACTGGTTTATCAGTTCCTGATTTAACTTCGGTACCTGGTATCTGTCTAGGAAATTGTCCATTTCCTGAAGATTTTCAAGTTTTGTTGAATATAGGCTTTATAGTAAGATTTGATTTTTTGAATTTCCTCTGAATCTGTTTATGTCTCCCTTTTCATTTCTGATTTTGAATACACACCTCTGTGTCCTCTTGTTTATCTTGTTGATTTTCTTTTGGTTCCATCTTTCTATGGTCCTTTTTGTTTCTAGGATTTTTCAGCTCTGAGTTTGATACAGTAATTGCTTTTTTTGTTCTAGAGCTTTTAGGTGTGCTGTCAAGCTGCTGATTTTTCCTATTTCTTTTTCTCTTAGGGTCCTAGCACAGCTTTCATTGTGTCCCATAAGTTTGGGTATGTTGTACATTTTCATTAAATTCTAAAGAGTCTTTAATTTCTTTTCTTTATTTCTTCCTTGACCAGGTTATCATTGAGTAGAGCATTGTTCAATTTCCACGTATGTGGGCATTCTTCCCTTATTGTTATTGAAGGTTTTAGGCCGGTGGTCTGATAGCACTTTATTTCTATATGTTGAGGCCTTTTTTGACCAATTATATGGTCAATTTTGGAGAACCTTAGAAGAAGGTATATCCTTTTGCTTTTAGGATAGAATGTTCTAAATATCTGTTAAGTCCATTTGGCTTGACTTTAGGCTGTTTGTTTAATTTCTGTTTCCATGATCTGTCCATTGATGAGAGTGGGGTGTTGAAATTCCTACTATTATTGTGTGAGGTGCAATGTGTTTTTTGATTTAGTAAGGTTTCTTTTTGATGTAGGTGCCTTGTATTTGGGGTATAGATATTTAGGATTGAGAGTTCATCTTGGTGATTTTTCCTTTTGATGAATATGAAGTGTCCTTCCTTATCTTTTTTGATGACTTTTAGTTGAAAATTGATTTTATTTGATATTAGAATGGCTACTCCAGCTTGCTTCTTCAGATCATTTGCTTGGAAAGTTGTTTTCCAGCCTTTCACTCTGAGGTAGTGTCTGTCTTTGTCTCTGAGGTGTGTTTCCTGTAGGCAGCAGAATGCAGGGTCCTCATTGCATATCCAGTTTGTTAATCTATGTCTTTTTATTGGGGAGTTGAGTCCATTGATGTTGAGAGATATTAAGAAATAGTGATTGTTGCTTCCTGTTATATTCATATTTGGATGTGAGATTATGTTTGTGTGCTTTTCTTCTCTTTGTTTTGTTGCCAAGACAATTAGTTTTTTTGCTTTCTAGGGTATAGCTTTTCCTTATGTTGGGCTTTACCATTTATTATCCTTTGTAGTGCTGGATTTGTAGAAAGATATTGTGTAAATTTGGTTTTGTCATGGAATATCTTATCTATGTTAATTGAGAGTTTTGGGATACAGTTCTGGCATTGTGTTCTCTTAGGGTTCTGTATGACATCGTCCAGGATCTTCTGGCCTTCATAGTTTCTATTCTGTTTTAGGTCTGCCTTTATATGTTACTTGACTTTTTTTCCTTACTGCTTTTAATATTCTTTTTCTTTTATTTTGTCTGCTTGGTGTTTGACTTTATGTGATTGTTTCTTTTCTGGTCCAATCTGTAGGCTTTTGTATAGCATGGGTTGAGGTTAGGGAAGTTTTCTTCATGATTTTGTTGAAGATATTTACTGGTCCTTTGAGCTGGAGTCTTCACTTTCTATACCTATTATCCTTAGGTTTGATCTTCTCATTGAGTCCTGGATTTCCTGTATGTTTTGGACCAGTAGCTTTTTCCGCTTTACATTATCTTTGACAGTTGAGTCAATGATTTCTATGGAATCTTCTGCTCCTGAGATTCTCTCTTCCATCTCTTGTATTCTGTTGGTGAAGCTTGTATCTACAGCTCCTTGTCTCTTCTTTTGGTTTTCAATATCCAGGGTTGTTTCCATGTGTTCTTTCTTGATTGCTTCTATTTCCATTTTTAATTCCTTCAACTGTTTGATTGTGTTTTCCTGATTTCCTGATATTCTTTCAGGGATTTTTGTGTCTCCTCTCTATGGGCTTCTACTTGTTTATTTATGTTTTCCTGGAATTCTTTCAGGCATTTTTGCGATTCCTCTCTGTAGGCTTCTACTTGTTTATTAATGTTTTCCTGTGTTTCTCTAAGGGAGTTCTTCACGTCTTTCTTGAAGTCCTCCAGCATCATGATCAAATATGATTTTGAAACTAGATCTTGCTTTTCTGGTGTGTTTGGACATTCCATGTTTGTTTTGGTGGGAGAATTGGGCTCCGATGATGCCATGTAGTCTTGGTTTCTGTTGCTTGGGTTCCTGCGCTTGCCTCTCACCATCAGATTATCTCTAGTGTTACTTTGTTCTGCTATTTCTGACAGTGGCTAGACTGTCCTATAAGCCTGTGTGTCAGGAGTGCTGTAGACCTGTTTTCCTGTTTTCTTTCAGCCTGTTATGGGGACAGAGTGTTCTGCTTTCGGGCGTGTAGTTTTTCCTCTCTACAGGTCTTCAGCTGTTCCTGTGGGCCCGTGTCTTGAGTTCACCAGGCAGGTCTCTTGCAGCAGAAAAGTTGGTCTTACCTGTGGTCCCTAGGCTCAAGTTCGCTCGCGGGGTGCTGCCCACAAGCTCTCCGCAGCGGCAGCAACCAGGAAGATCTGCGCCGCCGTTTCTCCAAAAGTGACTCTTCAATGGACAAAACTTTTCAAAAAAAAATTTCTGCGTGCGGCCGCGGATCCTCCAGCCACACGGTGTCTCCTCGACAGTCAGAAAGTTTGTGCGGCGGTCCGAGGTGGAGGGAAACAACCGAGCCGGCAGTGCACAGGGCACAACAGACAACTGGGCCGGCTCCTCCGGGCTCAACACCCAACTCCAGGGGGCCCCCAGGGCCCGGGCAGCTGCCCTTGCGCATCTGGGCGCGGTGACCTCCAGCCCTGGCTTCAACTCAGCCTGAGGACCCGAGGACAAAACACCCAGTAAGAGAAGGTCGAGGGACAACTTTTCTCCAGCGCGTCAGCCGGTGGCGGAGCTTCGCAGGTCTCTCCAACTCAATTCTTCATAGAGTTAGAAAGAGCAATTTACAAATTCATTTGGAATAACAAAAAAAAAAAACAACCAGGATACTGAAAACTGTCCTCAACAATAAAAAAACTCGAGCTCTCTGTACCCAAATCCCATGGGGAAGAAAGCTGGACTCTCAGAAGTGCAGACAATCCTGAAGGCTCAGGGGATTCCATCACTTCTGCTCACATTTCTGGCCCAAGAGGAAACCATCTAGTACCTTCTGTGCTCTATGGGCACAGGAACCTAGGAGCAGTCGGGGGCAGGAACCTTCCAGTTTCTGCCGGCGCCTGGAACTGAACTGAACTGGTCCCACAGCTGAAAGCCTTGCCAGGAGTGCCAACAAACCTGAGAGCAGAGATAAAACCAACTCTTCTGCTACATGTGACCAGTCTGGTGGCCTCTGGACACACAAAGGTGGGAGGAGTCTGACATAGGACACTTCTGGTTTCTGTCTGCACCCCAAGCTAAAAGCCAGTCAACAAGAGCGCTGACACACCTAAGAGCAGAGGTGAGACCAACTCTTCTGCTTCAGGCGACCCGCCTGGAGGCTTAAGGACACACAATCCCAGGAGCAGCTCTCCGTTCCCAGATCCAGCTGAAAGAAAACAGGTCTACATGAGTGCTGACACACAGGCCTACTGGAAGGACAAGCCACTGTCAGAGACAGCAAGATAACACCAGAGACAACCTGAGGGCGAGAGGCAAGCACAGACACCTAAGCAACAGAAACCGAGACTACTTGGCATCATCAGAGCTCAGGTCTCCCACCAAAGCAAATACTGGATATCGAAACACACTGGAAAAGTAAGATTCAGATTTGAAATCACATCACATGATGATGATAGAGAACTACAGGACAACACAGGTAAACAATTAGAAACCCTCAAAGAGGAACCACGAAAATCCCTTAAAGAATTACAGGAAAATACAACCAAACAGGTGAAGGAATTGAACAAAACCATGCAGGACTTAAAAAATGGAAATACAAGGCTGCCCACTCTCTCCCTACTTGTTCAAATATAGTTCTTGAAGTCCTAGCCAGAGCAATCAGACAACAAAAGATCAAAGGGATACAGATTGGAAAGAAGTCAAAATATCACTATTTGCAGACTATATGATTATATACTTAAGTGATCCCAAAAATTCCACCAGAGAACTACTAAACCTGATGAACACCTTCAGCAAAGTGGCTGGGTATAAAATTAACTCAACTAAATCAGTAGCCTTCCTCTACACAAAAGAGAAACAAGCCGAGAAAGAAATTAGGGAAATGACACCCTTCATAATAGTCCCAAATAAAATAAAATACCTCAGTGTGACTTTAACCAAGCAAATGAAAGATCTGTATGATAAGAACATGAAGCCTCTGAAGAAAGAAATTGAAGAAGAACTCAGAAGAAGGAAATATCTCCCACGCTCATGGATTGGCAGGATTAACATAGTAAAGATGGCCATTTTACCAACAACAATCTACAGATTCAATGCAATCCCCATCAAAATACCAATCCAATTCTTCAGAGAGTTAGACAGAACAATTTGCAAATTCATCTGGAATAACAAAAAACCCAGGATAGCTAAAACTATCCTCAACAATAAAAAGACTTCCAGGGGAATCACTATCCCTGAACTCAAGCAGTTTACAGAGCAATAGTGATAAAAACTGCATGGTATTAGTACAGAGACAGACAGATAGACCAGTGGAATAAAATTAAAGACCCAGAATTGAACCCACACACCTATGGTCACTTGATTTTTGACAAAGGAGCCAAAACCATCCAATGGAAAAAAGATAGCTTTTTCAGCAAATGGTGCTGGTTCAACTGGAGGTCAACATGTAGAAGAATGCAGATCGATCCATGCTTATCACCCTGTACAAAGCTTAAGTCCAAGTCGATCAAGGACCTCCACATCAAGCCAGATACACTCAAACTAATAGAAGAAAAAGTGGGGAAGCATCTGGAACACATGGGCACTGGAGAAAATTTCCTGAACAAAACACCAATGGTTTATGCTCTAAGATCAAGAATCGACAAATGGGATCTCATAAAACTGCAAAGCTTATGTAAGGCAAAGGACACTGTGGTTAGGACAAAACGGCAACCAACAGATTGGGAAAAGATCTTTACCAATCCTACAACAGATAGAGGCCTTATATCCAAAATATACAAAGAACTCAAGAAGTTAGACTACAGGGAGACAAATAACCCTATTTAAAAATGGGGTTCAGAGCTAAACAAAGAATTCACAGCTGAGGAATGCCGAATGGCTGAGAAACATCTAAAGAAATGTTCAACATCTTTAGTCATAAGGGAAACGCAAATCAAAACAACCCCGAGATTCCACCTCACACCAGTCAGAATGGCTAAGATCAAAAACTCAGGTGACAGCAGATGTTGGCAGGGATGTGGAGAAAGAGGAACACTCCTCCATTGTTGGTAGGACTGCAGACTGGTACAACCATTCTGGAAATCAGTCTGGAGGTTCCTCAGAAAATTGAACATTGAACTACCTGAGGACCCAGCTATACCTCTCTTGGGCATATACCCAAAAGATGCCCCAACATATAACAATGACCCATGTTCCACTATGTTCATAGAAGCCTTATTTATAATAGCCAGAAGCTGGAAAGAACCCAGATGCCCTTCAACAGAGGAATGGATACAGAAAATGTGGTACATTTACACAATGGAATACTACTCAGCTATCAAAAACAATAACTTTATGAAATTCATAGGCAAATGGAGGGAACTGGAAAATATCATCCTGAGTGAGATAACCCAATCACAGAAAAACACATATGGTATGCACTCATTGATAAGTGGCTATTAGCCCAAATGCTTGAATTACCCTAGATGCACAGAACACATGAAACTCAAGAAGGATGACCAAAATGCAAATGCTTCACTACTTCTTTAAAAGGGGAACAAGAATACCCTTGGCAGGGAATAGGGAGGCAAAGTTTAGAACAGAGGCAGAAGGAACACCCATTCAGAGCCTGCCCCACATGTGGTCCATACATATACAGCCACCAAAGTAGGTAAGATGGATGAAGCAAAGAAGTGCAGGCTAACAGGAACCGGATGTAGATCTCTCCTGAGAGACACAGCCATAATACAGCAAATACATAGGCGAATGCCATCATTAAACCACTGAACTGACAACAGGACCCCCGTTGAAGGAATCTTAGAAAGGACTGAAAGAGCTTGAAGGGGCTTGAGACTCCATATGAACAACAATGCCAATCAACCAGAGCTTCCAGGGACTAAGACACTACCCAAAGACTATACATGGACTGACTCTGGGCTCCAATCTCATAGGTAGCAATGAATAGCCTAGTAAGAGCACCAGTGGAAGGGGAAGCCCTTGGTCCTGCCAAGACTGAACCCCCAGTGAACGTGATTGCTGGGGGGAGGATGGGGAGGGGAAGCCCATATAGGACGGGAGGGGGAAGGGTTGGGGGATGTTGGCCCAGAAACTGGGAAAGGGAATAACAATTGAAATGTAAATAAGAAATACCCAAGTTAACAAAGATGGAGGGAAAAAAAAGAATTTAGACTCCAGAGAATCAAATAACCCTATTAAAAATAGGATACAGAGATAAACAAAGAATTCTCAACTGAAGAATATCGAATGGGCAAGAAGCACCCAAAGAATTGTTCAACATCCTTATTCATCAGGGAAATGCAAATCAAACAACCCTGAGATTCCACCTCACACCAGTCAGAATGGCTAAGATCAAAACCTCAGGTGACAACAAATGCTGGCAAGGATTCGGAGAAAGAGGAACACTCCTCCATTGTTGGTGGGATTGCAAGCTGGTACAACCACTCTGGAAAAAAGTCTGGAGCTTCCTCAGAAAATTGGACATAGTACTACCTGAGGACCCAGCTATACCACTCCTGAGGCATATACCCAAATGATGCTTCAACATATTTCAAGGACACATCCTCCACTATGTTCATAGCAGCCTTATTTATAATAGCCAGAAGCTGGAAAGACCCCAGATGCCCTTCAACAGAGGAATGGATACAGAAATTGTGGTACATATACACAATGGAGTACTACTCAGATATCAAAAACAATGGCTTCGTGAAATTCATAGGCAAATGGATGGAACTAGAAAATATCATCCTGAGTGAGGTAACCCAATCACAAAAAAACACACATGGTATGCACTCACTAGTCCATGGATATTAGCTCAAAAGCTCGGATTACCCAAGATACAATCCACAGAGCACATGAAGCTCGAGAAGAAGAACAACCAAAGTGTGATGCATCAGTCCTTAGAAGGGAGAAAGTAAGGAGACAAAGTTTGGAGCAGAGACTGAAGGAATGGTCATTCACAGCCTGCCCCACCTGGGGATACAGCCATACACATACAGCCACCAAACCCAGACAATATTGCTGATGCCAAGAAGTGCATGCTGACAGGAGCCTGATATAGACATCTCCAGGAACCTGAAAGGCTCTGCCAGAGCATGACAAATACAGAAGCGAATGCTGGCAGTCAACCATTGAACTAAGAAAAGGGTCTCTATTGGAGGAATTAGAGAAAGGATTGAAGGAGCTGAAGGGGCTTGCAGTCCCATAAGAACAACAATACCTACCAACCAGAGCTCCCAGGGACTAAACCACTACCCAAAGAGTACACATGGACAGACCCATGTCTCCATCTGCATATGGAGCAGAGGATGGCCTTGTTGGCCACCAATGGGAGGGGAAGCACGTGGGTCCTGCCAAGGCTGGACCCCCCAGTGTAGGGGAAAATCAGAGCAGGGAGGCGGGAAGGGGGTGGTTGGATGGGTGGGAGAACACCCTCACAGAAGAAGAGGGAGAAGTATGATATAGTTAGACTCAGGGATAAGAGGAATAGGGGGTTTATGAACGGGAAACCAGGAAAGGGGATAACATTTGAAATGTAAATTAAAAAGAATGTTATTTCATAAGTATGAAAACAAAAACAAAAGTAAAGCTTCCAAAGCTACAAAATCAAAAAACAAATCTCAGAACTAAAATGAGCCTGTTTCAAGCACCCAAGGAAGTACAAAGTCTGTGAACGCATCCTAGAAAGAGAGGAACTCTGTCAGAGCTCGGCTTCATTTGCGTTGCTGTAAGACTCATTCTCAGTCTCTGGATCGAAGTGTTCATTATCCATACAGAGGACAGAACAATTCATCTAGCGTTCTCAGGGAAATTCAAAGTCGAAGGCCCTGAGTCTAACTGTATCATAAGCTGATATGGACAGTTAAGATTACCTTTCACACTCAGAAAAAGATGCAAACCTTTGTCTAACATGAAAGCACGGGTGTTTGTTCTTTGGTTAAGCTCAGAAGCAATTTCAGTTGTCTGCTGATTTTAAGGTTAACTATGGCATAAGGAGCACTCCAGTACTGTACCTTGTTTGAGCGTAACGACACTCGACCTCCACAACGAGCACAGAACTTGGTTTGGCAATATGAACAGTTATGGCCGCATCCATCTGCAAATTTTGTCTTGTGGCAGATGCCGCAGGTTGGGGCGTCGCCCTTCTGCTCTTGCTGCTGTTGCGATTCCTCTCCCATTTTCTTGACTTGCTCCTTATACATTTCAAATTGTTGATGCAGCTTTCTGCAGGGAAGGAAAAGGGTTTTAAAAACTGGTTTCCTAGTGATCAAAATCACAATCTGTGGACATAATTTTATAATCAAAATACCCAAAATGAGAATAAAAAGTATAAAATTTAATCTGAAAACTATAGAATATCTTGCTTACATGGTATATTACGTCATAAATGTTAAACTTAGTTCTATCTTTGATATACATATTAACTGTAAAATCAACTGGTTGTGTTTGTGGAACATAACAAAAACCATTGATTTTCAACAGTTTAGCTTCAGAAATACAAGAAGCCAATTTTATATTCACAAAAAAGCCATAACCTAGTATCTTAAAACCAGTGAGATACAGTTACAACTGTACTGAACTAAAGAAGCTTACAGAGAGATAATCTCACAGAGAGAGTTGTGTTCAACAGTCTGAACACAACTTAGCTGCAAAAAGAAAATACTGTGAAATATTATCACCTAACAAAAAAATTATGCAAATAAAGTAACGCCAAGTACACTTTCAAACTAAAAGTCTAGAGCCTAGGGAACTGTCTCAACAATTAAGAGCACTTGCTTAATTGAAAGGAAAAGAGTTTGGCTCCCAGCCCCCACGCCAAGTGGCTCAGAATGACCTGTAACTCCAACCACAGGAGTTCTGCAACCCTCTTCTGATATACTGGACACAAACACACACTTGTTCATACTCACATGCATGCGTATACACACATGTGTTCATACTCGCATGCACACGCACGCATACACACACACACACACACACACACATAAATAAAAATAAAATGAATTTAAAAGAAAACTAGGTCAAAAGAAAAGACATCTAGAAAGATGTTTCATTTACTATTATTAAAAATTGTTTTATTATATTTATAAAGACAAATTTAAGTGTTTAATAACCATGATTAACTTAAGATTTAAAAAACTAAAAATGATGCCACTCCAATTCTAACAGTGACAAAAGAATGAAAATCTACAAAATTATAACTTATTTTGAGCCCATCAGAAAGCAAATTGTCAGGCAAACAATCTAAATCCAAAGACACTAGTGTAACTGTTAATACTCACACAACCACGTCCACTTTATACGGTTCTGGGGACTGAAAATGAGGTTTCACACATTCTAAGTAAGCATTCTGTCTAAGAAGCTACATCTCCAGAGAGATACTAACAAACTGTGCAATTGTAAGATTCGGCTAACATGACAGCTTCAAACAACCAAAGACCCAGACTCAAAGAAGGCTGCTAATCACCAGGCTTTGCCCACAGACCTTCCTTCCCAAGTGCTCTGGAAGCTTCCTTCCCAAGTGCTCTGGGAGACTTGAAAACTTGAGTCAGGAGAAATGAATTCCTACTCTAGGGAAGTGCATATTGCTGGGTAAACTGTGGCCACTGAGGTACAGACATGATTTTCTTAGATAAAATAATAAAAGCTTTATTTAAGCCATGAGGAAGAAAGTAGCCTCTGTCACTTAAGATAAAGACAAAGAGCCATCGAAGCTAAAGACAAGATTTGAGAGGAAAAAAACCTTTATCCACAATGCAGAAAAGAACCTTGGTTCCACGGACCTACCCAAACACGAATAAAACATCTTTCGTCATTAAGATGTAGGAGGAAGCTCCTGCCTCCAAACTGGATACAGAACTGGAAATCAAAGCATGGATAGGAAAGAGAACTCATGAGGTGACCCACGCTCAAGGTCTGGTAGCTGTCAAGCCTGGAAGGTGAAAAACGTACAGAGAAGACCTGCTTCCCTACAGGGCAATCACTAAGCAATAAGCATCACTAGTCAAGTGCTTGTAAAAACTCAAGTGTGTTGGGGGTACTACATGCAATCCTCATACGAGAGAGTGTGTAAGGACAGCCAGAACATGGAAGCAACCTCTAGTTCTCTAGCATCATTATAAGTGCATGCAAAACAGTTCACATTCTTTAAAGAACTGGATGACTGTGTTGCACTGAAGACAGGGGTGGCAACAACAAAATTCAAACCTATCTGAAGTCTTGATTTGCTTCATGTTTCAACTCTCAACACCAACAGCCTGATGGAAAGGGGATGTCCACCTCAAAAGTGTGCCACTCAAGACACAGCATAAAGCAAAATCTAAAAACAAAAGACTAAATAATCTGTGGCAAGAGACATAACAGATTCAGAGACGACACGGATTTGGGAACAATCACATTCTGAAGAAACTGGGGCTTGGAACACCGGAGGAATGGAAGAGAGGAAATGGGAATAATATAATTATATTTTAATTAAGTTTTTAATTATTAAGATAAAGGATATATAGAAAAGGTGCACATCCTTCATGGACAATTGGTTATCTAGACTATGTTGTCTTACAGAAAGAAATGAAAGATTCCCTTAAAAGGAAAGAAAAAAGGACTCAACTGTAAGCTGCCTATAAGACTCACTTCGCCACTAAGGAAAGGAAGGATAGAGGGAGTGAAAGCAGGACTGAGAAAATACTCCATGAAGGTGGAAATCCACAAAGCAAAGATATCAGACATACCTTATATCTAATAAACTGTGTTTAAAACTGTAAAAAGATACAAAGAATGTTCTAATAAATTCATTATAATGTATGTGGACTCTAAGTATGTCTACACACAACACTAAAGCAGCAAATAAGGCAAATAGTAGGAGATTGCTAATGAGAGAGTAAATATGAGGAATTGGCTCTATTAGCTTGCTGCCAACAATATATAGAGCATATAAACAGAAAATCAATATAAAATAAAGGTCTTGAAGTGAACTTTAGATCAAATGGGAACTTTAGATCAAAAGTAATATTTCCATACCAAAATAGTACAATACACATTCATTTCAAGAGCATTCATGCACAACATTCCACAATATGAAACACAAAACAATATGAAATATTTTGAAATTTTCACTAATATGTAAAAATTAACTTATTCATTGTCCATTGCTATAAATAAGAAAATACTTATAATGTCCCCCAAGTCTGGAATCTACAGTCATGTGCCAAATGGTGATCCTTCAACCACAGTTACAAGCTGCACATGTAACATTTGTAGCTTCATGGAATTTGAATATAGCTCTAGCCTAGGTGTATACAGCAGACTATATGGTTTAAGTTTATGCTATTATACTGTATGTTATCTGCAGAATGATGAAGTCATCGAATAATACATTTCTCATAATATGTCCCCACTGTTAAGTGACATACAACTGTAGGGACAAGTACACGTCTTTAAGCCCAGGTTTCACACTATTTCTTGAGTAACCTTCTGAAGTTATCCTGTCTTACTTTTAATCCTTTCCACGTGTCATATGCATTCCATTGCATACTCTCCCTGCCTTAGATCCATATTGCTCTCTAGTCCTAAGCCTCTCTATGCATCATCTATCATCTATCTGTCTGTCTGTCTATCATCCATCTATCCATTACATACCTACCTACCTGCCTATCTATCTACCCCAGTATCTGTGTAGCCCAGGTTGGTTTAGAACTCAAGATCCTCCTGCTTAGACACAACAAAGAGAGGACTGCAGGTGTGTGCTATCATGACTAACAAAAGAAAACATTCTCAAACCTGAAATCATGCCCAAGGCACATACAGCAGCAAGAACACTGAAGTCTCACTATGAAACCCAAAAAACACCACATTTTTCTAGCTTCTGATGAAGTTCATTCAAACAGGCTGCCACTCATATGAATTGCTTTTTTGTATCTTTTATCAAATACTTTAGATTTGACTTTTTATATGTATCTTCCTGTTTTGAAGGAGTGCTTACATATAATCCTTTATAAACTTAAACACAGAAAAATCTTCTCCAAGTCTGTGGTGTAATTGCTAATTTTGTACTCCAAAGTTGTCAATATATCAATTTCTTCATTCATTATGTGATTTGACTGGTGTGTATGTATGTTTGTGTATGCACAAATATGTACACACATATACGTGTATGCACTTAGCTATGTTACACACAAAAATTCTCCAGTCTCTTCTGAATAGCCTTATAATTTTACCACTCATAGCTAAGTTTTTAATCGATCTGAAGTTTATTTCTGTATATGATGTGGTGCAGAGATTTAATCTCAATGTTCTTTATATAGATATTCTATTTCCCCATCATCATTTATTAAGTAGTTAACTTCTCTTCCAAAAATCTGTGATATCAGCCTATCATATATTAAGTTCCATTCTTACATAGATGGACACAATATTGTATTTCATTGGAAGCTGTGTCTACTCCTACTCCAGAACAACATTGTCAAAACCAAACTTGAAGTACATAAAAGGTCCAACCCATCTCAAATACATAAAGTTGAATACATGACTATCTGGTAAGGTAGACCAAAAGTCAATACACTTGTCTGTAAAGGGCTGCATAATATTTTAGGCGTTGCCATTTGTCGGTTGCACAACTCATCATGGGACATGAAGGCAGCCATAAATGATGTGAAAATAAATCATCTTAGATGTATTCCACTTAAACTTTACGCACAATCCATATTTAGAAAATCTCTGGTATAAATACAACAAAGATATGATATTCTAATTAGAACTACTTTATATACTAATATTTAAGACATACACAGTAACATAAATACAAACTATGGTGTATGTTCTATATCAATTTCTGCACTAAAAACTCATTAAAGTTAGTATCTTCCAAAGCAAATGTGTTCGTCTCTGTGAATGAACAGGACTTTTAAATTCGTGTTTACTGCTAGTCCATCAAAATCTCATCCCCAGCCTCATGGTTTCATCTTTGTTATTTTAAACATTTGGTGTAATTTTAAGCTCTCCACAAACTAGTCATTTACACTACTACTTTAAAGGTCACCAGTGGACGGTTTGATCATTAAACTTCAAACGCTTTTCATCGTGAAGTCATATCTTTTCATATTTCTAGACTGCTGTTAAATTTACTTTCTCCCTTTTCACACATCCATCATATAATCTTTATAGATACAGGTATCTAAACTTTGAGTTATTTTTGAGGTAGTGTTTAGATGATGTATTTTTGTAATGATTGGGACAAGAAATGTTGCCCCCAAAGGATCTTGCACTGAATGCATGATACTTAGCTGAGGAAATATTTGCGGAGGTTATAAAAATGTTGGGAAGTAGGGCAGCTGAAGGATTCTGGTCATTAGGGGTAGATCCTAAAGCAGTAGTTCTCAACCTATGGGTTGCAACCCCTTTTAGGGTCACATATCTGATATCCTGCAAGATATTTACATTATAACCCATAAGAGTAGCAAAATTACAGTTATGAAGTAACAAAAAAGTAATTTTATCATTGGGGATCACCACAACATTAGGAACTGTATTAAACCACCAATCAAAGAGTACACATGGAGGCACCCATGGTTCAAACCACATATGTAGCAGAGGATGGTCTTATCTGGCATCAATGGGAGGGAAGGCCTTGTGAAGACTCATTTCCCCAGTGTAGGGGAATGCTAGAGTGTTGAGGCAGGAGTGGATGGGTGGGTGGGAGAGCACCCTCATAGAGGCAGGGGCAGGGGGTGGGATAGGGGATTTGCAGAGGGGAAACCAGGAAGGGGGATAGCATTTGAAATATAAATACATAAAATAACCAATAATTTAAAAAAAAAAGCGATCACAGCTTTAGGAAGGTTGAGAAGCACTGTCCTAAAGGTTAATGAGAGCATCTTCTTCCTAGCCCCGACTCCCTTCTCACCTCTTTCTCCCTCTTCCCCAAATCTCTGTACAATCTGTCTGTCTATCTTGAGGTACGTAACCTCTACCATATGATCCCACTGCCACATTCTGCTCAACTGATGAATGCAACCAAGAAACCAAGAACTAAACCTTTAGAAATCATGAACCAAAATAAATGTTTCCTCTCTTAGGTAGGTTGTTTCTGTCTGATGTTATGCTATAGAAACAATAAATGTAACAGTTGTCTTCAAGCAGTATAGTGTAGTTCAAAAAAAATAAACTCAATTTATACAGACTCAAATTAGAACACCTACTCTGTATTATAGAGTGACTTGAGGAGGTGGGGAAAATCTATATATTCCAAGCACACAGTATACTGGTGGTGTTCCCCCACTGGTTCATGTTTGCATACTTGTTCCCCAGTTGATGAGCCTGTTTAGGAAGGATTAGATGTGACCCTTTAGAGGAGCTGTATCCCAAGGTGTGATTTGAGGCTTCAGGCTTCCTGCCCTCTTCAATCCACCCTCTACCTCCTGATTGTGGGTCAAGCTCTCACCATCACCATGGCTCTGTGGCCATCATGGGTCTAACCCTCTGTAAGCCCAAGTAAATACTTTCTTTTGTGAGTTGCCTTAGGCATGGTGTTTTGTCACAGCATGGGTGACATCAGTTAAAATAAAAAGAGAGATACATGTATAAACACTGGACATATCAAGTAAACCAAGTGTAAGTCAATTAAACACCTGTGAAAGAAAGTGTAAGAAAAACTAATTCTAGAAGACAGGCATTAATTGTGAATAGTAATAGCAGGACTTCACAGAAAAGGAACATTTTGGGGATTTTAAACATCTTGTTCTTAAAAAGGAGATATGGTAGGCAACAACTAAGGAATAAATTTCAACCTGGAGTTTTTCATCTGCAAAGCAGCATAGAAGCAGAAAATTCAGGAGGTGGAAAGAATTTGCATTTGAAATAATATATACATCTGAAACAAACCAAAAAAAAAAAAAAAGCAGAAACTAAAAAGGCAATTTAGAAGAGACTGTTTCTAATTCAATGCTAAGAACTATTAGCATTATTACTGTTATAACTATTATCATTATTATTATAATCAATAGCTACCTTCATTTTTGACATGTTAGAGAAATCAGTAAGTCACTGTGAAAATATTTAACAAAATGATCTCAAATAAATCAGGTATTTCATTGGTTTAAGGCTAGCAATATAGCCAAATATATATATTTCTGAATGTTTGGATTTTTTTTAATGACTAGACTGGTCCCAAGACAGCAACTATATGAAGCCCAACTCTAACCTCTATTTAAGAGACTCCCCAGAGTAATTCTCCTTCCCCAGCTTGCTCACCTATCTATCACGCACACTTTTCACTGCATCATCCTGGGACTGATTGTAGTATAAGCCCAGAGTTAAATTAAGAACTGCTGGCAGGAGTCCCCAAAGCTAGTTCCCCCATCCTACCATTTCAACGCCATCAGCAGACACCAACTACTGAGTCCCAAGACCTGTGACATATGGAGCAAAACAAAACCTTACTTAGAGATTTCCCAGGTCAGTCCACTTATGCTGTCTGCTGGCCTACCACCCAATCCTCACACTGCACCTATAATGGGACGAACTCAAGTCTGAACCCAGAGTCCCAGTTACAACATCAGACACCCCATCTACTACACCAATTAGGGAACAAAGTCCCTGAAACCCAAAGAGGCGCCAAGACCAAAACCCAGTACCATGCAAGCCAGTGCACACAAGCTGACAGGTTGGGGCTAAGAACAAATAAATGTCCAACACCTCAGAAGCATAGGAAAGACCAGATATCTATACCAACAAACACCAAAAACATTATAACTCCAGATATCTAGATCCCATCCCAAAAACACAAGCATAAACAACCAAGATAATATGCTTCATCCAAAAGCCACTACTTCTATGGTAAAATTTGCTGAGAAAAACAATTTAACTGAAGCACAAGACAAAGCCCTCAAAATACCAATTATGAGTATGTTCAAGGACCTTAAGGAAAAGATACAAACAATCGACTGATGAAGATCTTGAGAGCATGTGGCTGAAAACAATGACAATGAAAAGAATTCATGATATGAAAATAGAATCTAACAAAGAAATAGAATTAGCACTCACACACAAAAAGCCAAACTGAAATAAAACTAAAACTAAAAGACTCAGGAAATCACCAAAAAAGCTCAGAGGAAAGTTTTACCAATATATTAAATTAATTAGAAGAGAGAATGCCAGGTCTTAAAGACAAGGTAGACAAAATTGAACAATCACTCAACTGCTAAAAATCTAAAAAAAAAAATCCAGACATAAAATATCCAGGAAATCTAGGACACTGAAAAAACCAACCAAATAAACCTATAAATAATAGGTATTCAGGATAATGAAGAAACCCAAGCCAAAGGCACAGAAAATATTTTAAACTAATAAAAGAAAATTTCCTAAATCTAAAACCTATATGCCTATTGGGATTCAAGAAGTATGTGAAATATCAAAATAGGCAAGACCAGAAAAGAAATTCCTACTGTCACAAAATAATCAAAAACATTACTTGTACAGAAAAAACAAAAAGGATATTAAAAACTACAAAAAAAAGATCAAGTCACATATAAAAGCAGGCCTATAATAATAACACCTGACTTTTCCATGTTAACTCTGAAAGCCAGAGGAGCCTAGACTGATGTTCTATAAACTGAAAAACAACAGATACCAGCCCAGACCACTACACCCAGTTGTGGTGGCTTAAATAAGAATGCCCCCCATTGACTCAAATATTTGAATATTTAGTCACCAGGAATTGGCATGATTTCAAATGACTAGGAAGTGTGGCCTTTTTGGAGGAAGTGTGACCCCCCTGGGTGGGTGGGGGGAGTTGAGATTTCAAAAGCCCATTCCCAGTCCAGCACACACACACACACACTAACTCACAGACTCACTAACTCACACTCCCTTCCTTCCTTCCCCCCTCCCCGCCCCTGTACCCACCCATGCACCACCACCCCAATGATCCAGGTTGTAGATCCCAACTTCTCCAGCACTGTGCCTGCCATGCTGCTTCCCGGCATGATGATAACGGACTAAATCTCTGAAAGTGTAAACACCCTAATTAAATGCTCTTTTGTAAGAGTTACTTTGGCCATGGTGTCTCTTCACAGCAATAGAATAGTAACTTAGACACCAACAAAACTATCAATCATGCCAAGTGGGCATGCTAGTGCTTGCCTTTAATCCCAGCACTAGGGAGGCAGAAGCAAGTAGATCTCAGTGAGTTCAAAGCCATCCTGGTCTACAAACTTGGTTGTTCAGGACAACCAAGGCTGTTTACACAGAAAAACCCTATTTGGGAAAAAAAAAAAACAAAACAAAAACAAAAAAAAAATTATCAATTATAATAGGAGAAAACACATTTCATCATAAGATCAAATTTAAACAATTAATGTCTACAGATCCAGCTCTAAAAAAAAAACTAAATGGAACACTTCAGCCTAAAATAAAGATTTACTACACCCAAGAGGAGAGGACACAAGAAATAATCCCAGAAAGTTTTGACAAAATTCTAAAAACCACAACAAAATAATGAATATTGTTCAGTAATAACTCTCAATGTTAATAATGTCAGTTCCCCTGGATTTGAAAACAGAATCCATCTTTCTGCTGCCTCCAATCCATCTTCTTGCTTTCTCCAAGAAATACCTCACCATCAAAGACTAACACTCCATTCAGCTTCCTAAAATACAGACATGTATAAGTGGAATCTAAACGGAGTTACCAGAGAATACCCAACTTTATACCAGATACTGCCCAGCTATCAGGAATGGGTTAAATCTTTTAGAGTTGTTGGCCAAAGAGGTCCAGACTCTCCTTCCAAGCAGTAGAGACTACTGCAGTAATACTGGCTACCCCATGACCTGATGCTGAGACCCTACTGGTAAAGATGCTACTGCTTATGTCATTAAACGTAAAGAAACTGAGTTGGTAATCAAGTGGAAGCTTCACACCACTGAAGCTGGTGCTAGAAGATACTCATAGGCTATAAGAGGAGAAAAGTAATCATCATTCTGACCCAGCTATGAACCCTGTGAGCCGAAATAGAACCTGTATGTAAGACAGGGTCTCTGATGGATGCAGTAGCAAAACAAATGTTGTGGGAGTGACCATTTCCCTTCTTACTGACTTCAGACCCACTCCATGACACAGAGCTCATACTCCAACTGCTAAAGTGGCCAACAACCAACCTGAGACCAGACGGGTCAAGGGCCCCAGGGAAAAACCTACAATTATTATTCTCTTAAATAGACACAACAATAAAACAACCCCTAATGACTGTTGCTTACCCATTGGGTACATCACTCGACCCTCATCAGAGAAGCTTCTTGTTAAAACGGCAATTAACATAGAAACCTACAGATAGGCAATATGCAGAGAATGAAAAGCTTTGGAACAATCAGCCCTAAATGGGATATCTTTATCACATCCCTCCCCTCCAGGCTCAAAGATCTATGAAGAATAGCAGACCTAAGGCTGCAAGACCCAGGGGTAATGGACAACATAAAAAACTGTTTACAGACATAGCTGGGCTGACGCATATATGAATCCAAAGACTGTAACAGCATGTACAAGGACTGCATAGTTCACGCCAGGAAAAAATGCCAGCACAGAGAAAGGAAGTGGGCATAAAGTCCCATCGCTAGCCAAGAAGCTAGTTGCAGTTAATAGCTGCTGGGAGAGGAAAAGAGAAAATTATTTCAATGGAATGACACTGGGTAAATCAACAAAACTTCAGTGCTGGTCCTGTGCTAAGGAGTAGATGACAATAGCAAAGTGGATTGATTCCATAGGGTTTTTTGGTTTTGGTTTTCTGTGTGTGCATGTACGTTTGCATGTGCATTGTGCTTATGTGCACACACTTGGTTTTGGTTATGTCATTTTGTTTTATTTTTTAAATAATATAAGTACATTTCTCTCTTTTCCTTTCCCCCCTCCAAATCCTCCCATACACTGTTACCTGCTTTCAAATTCATGGCCTTTTTTTCACTAACTGTTATTGCCCACATATATACTTATGTGTATACATATTTAGTCCTAAATGTAGTGTCTTTAGCCCATACATTACTTGTATGCATGTTTTCAGGGCTGACCATCTGGCACTGGACTCCTCCCTTAAGAAAAGCACCTCACCCTCCCCAGCTTTCCTCAGTTGCCTGCAGTGCTGTGTGTAGGGTCGAGGCCTCGTGAGCATTTCCCACCCACTGCGGGATGTCCACTAGTGTTGTCCTTGTTCAGATCCCATTTGGGGAACAAAATGGCTTGATGCCCCATCACCTAGATAAAACACCATGTGTTTAAAAAAGAAATAAAGCTCTGATGATACTACTTACATTCCTAGAGATTTCTATGACTTAATTACACTTAATCTTGGTTGACATAGTTAACTATTGTTAACATGGTCCAAGAGTAGAGTCATTTAAGAAGAATTCTGAGTGCTTGTGAGAAAATAAGAGTCTTGTGACCTAATTTTCCTCAAAGCACAGAGTTGTTTGTGGGATGTGCTTTCCTGGTGTAGCAGGTAGGTGTGCGTTTACTTCACACTCTTCCCTACAACTGGCTACTGCTACTTGTCTATATGCCACCATGGAAAAACGGGTTATTGCCACATGCAGCTTGTCCTTGTGATTGTAAACTTTACTCATGTGATTCCCCTTAACCCTCGGAGAGGGTTAAACTGTCTGATGCTCTGAAGAAAGTTTTATGAGACCTTCTGAGACCTTAGTCTACCTCACTCTTGGCTCCATTCTCCCAGACCCCACTGCCTCTGGAGCAGTGACAAACTATAAAGCTGCAATCAGTTCACAGAGTGAAGGGACATGACACAATAAAGTCCCTCATTCCTCTGTAGCCCCTCTGTACTTACAATCCCTTTCCCCACGTCCAAGTCAGATGCAGAGTCACTAAAGCCTCAAGGATTAAGGCATGCTCAGCAAATGGCACATGCAGCATTATCAAATAAATCATTCAGGAAATGGAGATAAACACCCTGACACAGTAAGCAATTTCAATGTTGAAAGTATCTTTAATTTGATAAAGTATTTACTTTTAGGAGTAACTATAAAATGATCCTCCAGAGTAACCAGGAAAATAATGTCTTCAGAATGCATAAAACAGCACTATTAATAGTAGTCAAAAGACTAGAAATAAGATAAAATATTTCAGACTAAAATAGATAAAATAAAACCTACTAAGATACCAAAGTATTGTACATTAAGAGATAAATGAGACACAGCTACTTGAAATCAAACTCTGTATCTCACAAATATCTTGTGAAAAATAAGACACACACAGTAGACTCTACATCATATGGTGGATTTGTGTAACATAAATAAAAATAGACAAAAATAATGATGCTATGTAGAAAACAGTGTGTCTATAGAGGTCAGGATACAAGCTATCCCACTTCAAGGATGGGAGGCAGCGTTCCTGAAGAAGGAGCATGAGGTAAGACATGGCTGGTAGTGGTCAGCTTCGTGAACGTGCTGCTCATTGCCAGATACAGTCCCTATATATAACGAGTCAATGAGCCGAACACCCAGTTGATGCATCTCTCACTGAACGTATTCTTTGCATAAAAAAGCAATTAACCCTTTCATACCTTTATTTTTATTAAGAGAAGATCTTGTTATGACCCATGTTTCAACATCCAACTGCAATCTCCTGAGTGGCCGGGATTATTGGAATGTACCATGACAGAAATAGCATTTTCTGAATAAACAATATATTTGTTGTGGTTCTTATTTATTTACTCCTACATTAAGCCCCAAAGAATTTCAGATGGCTCTAAAGTATACAACCGATGCAGTCAAATTTAGATTATTCAGAATGAAAACTACGTTGGACCTGTATATATCTATGTGCAGTAACTGCCTACATCATTTCATAACTATATCAACGTTCAACCATGACCAATCAAGCATCATTAAGTTCACAGACTAAAATGAAAGATCTTTTCTCAATACTGTCATCAGTCTTTCCAAAAAATAACAAGGGAAATGTAAAATTAAAACTTTTTTTTTTTTGAGAGAGGATGTCTCTATTATGTAGCTCTGGCTTCCTGGAACTTGCTCTGTAGACCAGGCTGGCCTCAAACTCACAGACACCCTACTCACTGCTGGAATTAAAGATGAGCACCACCACATCCAGCCAAAATTAATGCTATTTTCTAAGTCTTCAATTTTCACTGGCATTCCCTTCAAAATACACGATCAATACTCTGAAGGACCTTATCTCCTCGTCTGAATTAATAAGAGGCTGCTCTGTTGTTTTAAATGTTCATCTCTAATCCTAGATTCAGGTCCATTACACACTGAGTAAGCAAGCACAAGGGGCAGGCACTGTGACACCCTGTCTATTCGTCAGCAATACAGGCAGGTAGTGACTGACTCTGTGACCTGAAGTCAAAACATTCAGTCTTCTGAAAGAAAAAGAAATTGGGTGGGGGCAATAAAGAGAAGAAAGGGGGAAGAAGGAGGCAGGAGGAAGAGAAAGAGGAAGAGAGAAGGGAGGGGAGAGAAGGGAGGGGGCAGAGAGGCAGGAGAAGGGTGGTTGATTAACAATTTGCCCTTTGATAAAAGCTCCCAAATATTGCTCCTTGGATGCATGTTTGATAGCTAAAAGGACAGTTCCTTTTTATGGGCTATTGAAAATCACTTTCAGTAGAATCTTTAAAATATGTGATCCCCTAAATATAAATATGAGAATCCCCTAATATATGTAATCTTTAGAGAAAAAAAAATTCAATGACTGTTGACAAAAACAAAAGAAAAAATAAGGTAAACAGTTTCTAACCAACACAAAAGAGGACTGGTTTCCTAAAATCACTGTAGACAGCAAATGTCATTTCTGAATATACTTCCTGGTGTGAACTTTCATAACATTATTATCCCTAACCTTTGGTCTTAATCCAAGCCATTACAGCATTTTTGTAGGAAAGTACTGAAATATATACTATTATTATTCTTATTGCAATAGCTATTCGCATGGCAAATTTCCATCAGAAATCAATAAAAATCAAATGTGAACTAACTATAGTCGATGTTACCGTTGCTCATTATGTACATGTTTCCTCTCATCCATGGCATGGTAAGACATTTTCAGACCCCACTGCCTATAGCTCAGATCCTGTAATCAGTTTGGGTCAATAGGTTGTAAGCTCAAGTGACTTATTTCACTTTCATTTATGCAATTAAGAATAAGCATAATCTGTGAACAACTTCTTTAAAAATCTCTTTACACGACTAAAAGAAAAGGAATCTAGAAGTTTTTAGTGTTTCAGGTCATTGTGAGAATACATTACTTTATTCCCCAATCAAGTTTTATAATGTAAAAATGTGTTGTGAAGCATAATTTGATAGTCAAATAAGTTTAGTAAACAGTGTTAAGATCTAATCCTAGTTAGGTTCTCAGAATTGCCACACTAAATCTGCTTAATCTTTCTTAAAACAACTTATCCAAAAACTATTTGACCGCACAACAAATTTAGGAGTTAATACTTCTTACTATCCTCTAGCACTTTTGTTTGGAGATACTGTAGAATATACATTATTGGGGAAATATGTCTCTGGGCAAATATGGCTTACATATTCATGTAAGTGAGGAGGATTGCCTGTTCTTTTCCATGACCTCTAAGTTATCCTTGTTTTCTGTCTAGATTCCCATGGACGAACGGCAGAACTACTGAACTTTCGCCTCACAGTTCCCTCACTGAGGCCCTGCATTCCAGGGCAGAATTTTAACTCGCACTCTCCAGTGTCCTATTGCATTAGATACCGTTAGTCTATGCAGACTGCTTACTTACGTCGGGGGCTCCTTTTCATTGTGTTGTTTTTGCTGGGGCTGAAGAACGTTATTTACCAGTTCAGTGATCCCACTAAAGGGAAACCACCTGTTTAAATAAGCAAATAATGTGACTGAAAAAAACAAAAGAATAACAATGTAGATTCATTTTTTTTACCCAAAGTAATAATAAATTAAAAAGAAAAAACCACAGGCACAAAAGCTACAGCCAATGGAAATGTGAGCTCCAATTATCACCAGGCAATCAGAAAGTAGGGAAATTAATTGAACACTCAACTAGTCCACAAGCAGGCAGCAAAAACCTACATCCAGTCACTATGTGGATGAAGTAAGAAGCTGCAGGCAGCTCTCTTACAAGCTAGAAAGTCAGAAAGCAGAAGACACACTAGCTGCAGCCTATCCAGTATTAGTGTAAGCTAATACCATCAGAGGTGCAGAGAGCAGAACACGGCAGAAGAACAGGAGTCAAGTGTACTGCACCAGAATACGTTTACTTACTGTGTCGGTTGTGGTTTGTGCTCTTCTTTGATCCTAAAAAAATAAGTTTGCACAACTGAGTGCACTGTACTAAAGCAGCAGTTTCTATCTATACATTTGTAGTTATATATAAAGGACATGAAAATTCGGATTATTACAAAGAAAAAATTTAGTGTTACATCATAAAGAATTGAGCATTTCAGTCAATTTTATACAAAAGGGGAAGAAAAGAGTTGGCTCATTTGGGTTTTTCTGTTCTGTTTTGCTTGTAGGGCTTAGGGATTTAGCACAGGCTATACACGCAGTAGGCAGTCACAGTACACTAGGGATTTAGCACAGGATGTACACACGGTAGGCAGTCACAGTTCACTAGGGATTTAGCACAGGCTATACACACGGTAGGCAGTCACAGTACACTAGGGATTTAGCACAGGATGTACATATGGTAGGCAGTCACAGTACACTAGGGATTTAGCACAGGCTATACACACGGTAGGCAGTCACAGTACACCAGGGATTTAGCACAGGCTATACATACGGTAGGCAGTCACAGTTCACTAGGGATTTAGCACAGGATGTACACACGGTAGGCAGTCACAGTACACTAGGGACTTAGCACAGGCTATACACACGGTAGGCAATCACAGTACACTAGGGGTTTAGCACAGGATATACACACGGTAGGCAGTCACAGTACACTAGGAACTTAGCACAGGCTATACACCCTTGGATTCATATTATGCATTATCCCTTACTAAGTCAAACTATTCACTCCACAGAGCTACATCTGTATGTTCTTTTCACAAGTTTCAGAAAATGAGGATGAGATTGGATCAACATACAGCAGTAGGTATGAAAATCTAACAGCATTGAACAGTTAAAAGACTGAGAAGAATCTCACACGGGGTGTGATTAGTAAGACTAGACTTTCTATAAATGGCTAAGAACTCTCTTGAGAAATGCATTTATTTTCTCGAAAGACTAAAACTTGGTAAATAAAATTTGCACAACAACCTAGGATTTTTCATTATAAAATTGCATCAGTAATGTAAGCTGAATCTTCTCTGTAAGTCGGATTTTATGTTAGTTTTATGGTATGCAATGGTTCATCGTGTCAACTTAGCTGGATTCAGCAACACTGTGAGATTGGTGAAACAGATCTCAGGAGGTGTCTGTGAGAATGTCCCAGAGAGATCTGATCCAAGTGAAAGGCTGCACTGAGTGTGGCCAATGCCATGCAGCAGGCAGAGGCACAGATGAATACGGAGGGAAAGCCCACTGGCATAGGCATGTTCTCTTTCTCACTCTGAGCTTCCGTCTGCTCCTAATATCAGGGCAGTGTCAGGAGCAGAAACAGACCCAGCTGACTGGCAGAGATTTAACCAGGTCCTGTGGCGTCAGTCAGTCAGAGCTTAGCAGAGTGTAGAAAAGAGCAGCAGAACACTGGACCAGAATTCTGAAGCTGAGGTTCTAAATGGGCACCCAGGAGACAAGTGCTGGGACAGGCAGCACACGGCACCATTCACTGGCCGGGCACACACAGGGAATTGCGGAAACCATACTGCAGGGACTGTGGCAGTCTTCTGAGAGGCACTTCAGGAAGACAGCTCCCAGCCACAGAGGAAGCACAGGCAGGCAAGCCTGCCATGCTCCCTCAAGGAACCCCATGTAGAAAAGCCCACATGTAATCCCGAAACACCACAGACAAGGTCTCAGACTAGGGAATGTTGGCTAAAAGTTGACCTCCAACACAGAAAATAGTTCTGCCTGCGAAAAACATATTAACTTATTTGAATTTACTAAGATAAGCAGACCCCAGTCATATCAGTAGAGAAAAATACAAAAGGCAATGCAAGGGAAGGGACAAACCACAACATCCCAATTACAAAAAAAATATTAAATACCTTCAACTTCATCTCACTGCTCTTTTATATTTTACACTTTGTACTTTAATTGTACAGTGTGTTTTAGCTTCTATCCTGGTGGAAAAGCTGTTATGGTTGTCTCTATTTCTCCCTCCTTGTCATTCTTTTTTGACTTATTCTTTTCTGATGTCAACCCCCTCAAATACTGATACCCTTATCACTACAGAACTATAAAATCACACTTTTCCTCTTCAAGATAGATGGCTATCTCTAAAACTTAGTACTGGTAAATGAAAACAAAGGAAACAGGTGTCTTCTCCTCCAATGGGACACTGGGTCTACCCTAAAGTCATTACATTGTCTAGGACAGTCACCTCCCCTCCAAAAATAAAAAATAAAATAAAATAAATGCCAGAGGAACATAATGCAAGTGAAGACAAGTCACCAACCGGACTCGCGTAAAATAAATTAGACAAAAAGATAGGAAAAGAAGAGGACTGTGGAGCACATCCATCTCAAGGATTCCTGTTGCTGTGGAAGCATACTCTATAAAAGCAACATTCTCACTTTTCCTAAATAAGAGACAGAGACAGAGACAGAAACAGAGAGAGAGACAGAGAGAGAGAGAGAGAGAGAGAACTAAATCAAGAAACATGTGAAAGAAGAGAAAATATGTTAATGTGATTTTTTTTGTCCACTGTCAACATATCTAGTACAGTTGTTGTCTAGTGCTGTGAAAAGCACCATGAACAAAAATAACTTGGGAGGAAAGGGGTTATTTCATGGTACCCAGTCCACCAGGAAGGGAAGTCAGGGCAAGAACTCAAGGCAAAACAAGAACTGGAGGCAGAACTAAAGCAGAGGGTGTGGGGGAAGCTGTTTACTGGCTTGCTCAGCCTGCTCTCTTAGACGATCCAGGCCCACCTGCTCAGTAGTAGCACCACACACAGTCCGTCATTAATCATGCAGATGCCCCCTCAGGGCAAATCTGATGGAGGCAGTTCTTCAACTGAGAGTCCTCCTTTCCAGATGACCATAGCTTACTTCAAGTTGACAATTGAAGGGAGGGAGGAAGGAAAGGAAAGGAAAGGAAAGGAGAGGAAAGGAAAGGAAAGGAAAGACAAAAGGGGGGAAACCAGCATCTACTGTTCATTTGTTTCCCAAAGTTAATATTTAATGATATTGCATATTATATCAAAAATTTACATGCAAAAGCACCATACGAGTCATCATCAAGAAAGTTTCACAGTGACAAAGGAATTAAATCAGAATCAATATTAGCAATTCCTAAAAAAGTACTGATGCTGACTATCAGGACAACATTAATGTTTCTGATGTAGGATGGCTAATTCAGGCCAAATGTCGAAAAGATTTTATGAATTACAAATGTTGTCAACTTGTTTGTGGTATCAAAAACAAAATTTATGCCACAATTTGCCAGTGAAAACTGGTTTAAGAGATATAGTATTTTTCATGGATTCAAGTACTCATTTAAAGAAATTAAACATGCATCTTTCAGGTGAAAAATCAACTTATCAAAACAATCTTAACAGTATTATGAAACTGAAATTATAGTAAACTCAAATTAAGGAAGATAGCTTCATGCATTTTGACATGTTTGCTAAACATAATCCTGTGAACAGTTAAATTATGTAGCCTTGATTGTCAATCTGATTCAATAATTTGAAACAGATTTTAAGTTTTTCAGGAAAATATTTCTATTCCATCTTTACTTGACATAATTATGACACCTGTCAGTTTTCAAGCAATAAATGGAGCTTCAGTCAGATATTTAACTTGATAAGATGCTATTCATATCTCTTTACTTGACATTTATAAGATCTATCTCCCAGAAACAAATATCCCTGGCTCCACAATCACAATTCTTGCTGTTGTCTCCTACATTTGTGAACCTACATTTGTGAACAACTATTTGCAAGAACAAAGCACACAAAAAGTAAAATTAGAACCAAAATATAGGATGAGCAACTTAAGAGCTCGTTGAGGGCTGGTCCAGATTCTGGTGCAAATGTAACACCACTAGTTTTATGTTGTCCTTGTATTTTTTTTCTTTTATAGGTAAGACAAAATCAGTCAGTGCTTTATTACTTAAATGTGATCATTATATTTATTAGTGGCTAAACTTGGGACCTACTTGATTTTAAACAACTCTCCAGATGGGATGAAAAGACCACTCAGCTGGTGTAGTGTTCACTGTAACCATGACCAAAAGGTCAGGCATTGAAGCATACTTACTTATACTCCCAACACTTGAGAGGCAGAAACAAGAGGATTCCCAGGACTCACTGGGTAGACAGCCTAGTCAAGACATCAAGACCCAGGTCTACAATGAGTAATTCTGCTTCAAAAATTAAGTTTGATGCACTTTAGGACCCAAGGATGAGTCCAGCCCTGCACACACACCTACACATACAGTCACTCTGAACTTGGAGCATAGTTCGGTTCTAACAGAAGTACAACTCAAGGTTTGATGTGCACTATATAAACCAAGTATGATAGTGAGGATTTTTAACCCAGCACTCGGGAGGTAGCAGCAGGGGGATGAGAAGTCTTCCTGCATAATGAGTCCCTGCATAGTGAGTCCCTACAGAGTGAGTTCCAGGGGAGCCTGGGCTACATTAAACATTGTCTTAAATTTTTGTTTATTTGTTTGTTTGTTTGTTTGTTTGTTTGTTTTTGCTCTTTGAGACAAGGTATTTTTACATAGCCATGGCCATCCTGAAACACACTATGTAGACCAGGCTGACCTCAAACTCACACAGATCCACAAACCTCTCCCTCCAGAATGCTGGGATTATAGGCATGCGCTACCACACCTAGCCACTTTATTTCATAGACTCTGAATAGAGCACTATATAATTAGGCTTATTTTGTGAGAACTCTTGCTTTTCTGTGCTAGAAAATATTATGAAAAATATACACAGACATTTTGTCCATCAGCTTTCGTAAACATTTGTGTATTTCCTGAGTGGCCGAAAACAATTATTTAATCTTTATTTTTGCCAAAATTTTTATTTGCATTTTATTTTATGTGTATGAGTTTTTTAATCTCATACGCAGAAAAGCAGCTCATGCTCTTAACTTCTGAGCCATTGTTCCAGCTCCAAGATGATTCTTCTTTCTAAATTGAGCTACAGAAGCCAAAGGTTAGATAACTCTGCTGTATATAGTAGTATTATTCTTTTAAACTTGGCCCATAGTAAGCATTACATTTTATACGCAGCCATAATTTGCACAAATGCATATAACTACAATGAAATTCTATGAAATATGACTAAGTGAAACACATACTAGTATTATCTGTTATTTTGTACTTCATCTCTATTCTTTTTGTTGTTGGTGGTGGCAATGGTTTGTTTATTTTTCAAGACAGGGTTTCTCTGTAGTCCTGTCTGTCCTGGAACCTACTCTGTTGCTGAAAGCCATGCAAGAGTAACTACAAATGGCTTTAACTCAATGGAATGCAGCCCACTGGTTACCACAACCACGTGGGTGGGCCACAGTGTGGCATGGTCCTGAGAACTGTGTCCTGAGGACTTCTGAGTTCTCTCTGCTTGCTGCCCTCTTATTCTAAGAACTGTGTGAAACTCGAGGGCTTCCAGTCCTTCCCTGGGTGAAAGCACTGAAACTCATAATAATAATAATGCTTATCATGTTCAGGCATTGCTGCTGGAGCAGATTATGATTCTATCAACATCCTAGAGAAGAACTGAAGAGATGAAGATTGCAGGCAACGACTACCACCCTTAGAAAACATTTGGAAAAAATGTAATTGTCAGTAAAGCTAGGTTGAGGTATTTTACTACTGGCTCAGGTGTTAAAAGTCTTAGGGAATATGAAGTTCAGAAAGGCACACTTTTTTTTAAATTGGATATTTTATTTATTTACAATTCAAATATTATCCCCTTTCCCAGTTTCCCCTCCAGAAACTCCCTATACTATCCCCCCTTCCTTCTGCCTCTATGAGGGTACCCTACCCACCCACCCACTCCCACCTTACCGCCCTTACATTCCCCTACACTGGGGCATTGAGCCTTCACAGGACCAAGGGCCTCTGCTCCCATTGATGCCAGATAAGGCCATCCTCTGCTACATATGCAGCTAGAGCCATGAGTCCCTCCATGTGTGCTTTTTGGTTGGTGGTTGAGTCCCTGGGAGCTCTGGGGGCGGGGGGATCGTCTAGTTGGTTGGTATTGTTGTTCCTATGAGGCTGCAAACCCCTTCAGCTCCTTCAGTCCTTTCTTTAACTCCTCATCAGGGACTCCATTTCTCAATCCAGTGGTTGGCTGCAAGCATCAGCATCTGTATTGGTCAAGCTCTAGCAGAGTCTCTCAGGAGACAGCTATATCAGGCAAGCACTTCTTGGCATCAGCAATAGTAACTGGGTTTGGTGTCTGTATATGGGATGGATCCCCATGTGGGGCAGTCTCTGGATGGCCTTTCCTTCAGTCCTGCTCCACATTTTGTACCCATATTCCCTTTAGACAGGAGCAATTCTGGGTTAAAAATGTGGAGATGAATGGGTAGCCCCATCCCCCAACTGGGGGCCTTGCCTAACCTCTGGATATGGTCTCTATAGGTTCTCCCTGACCACCTTTGTTGGATATTTCAGCTAATGCTATCCCCATTGGGTCCTGGGAGTCTCTTGCTTTCCTGGCATCTAGGACTTGCTGGTGGCTACTCCCAGTTCCCATCCCCATTTGCTATACACCTCTGTTCAATTTCCTGACCCTCTGTATATCATCCATCTCTCTTCCCATTCCTGCTCCTGCCCCCCTTTTTCCCTTCCTCCTCCTCCTTTCTTTCTCCCAAGTCCCTCTTACCCTCTACCTCCTGTGAGTATTTTGCTCCCCCTTCTAAAAAGGACTGAAGCATCCACACTTTGGGTCTCCTTCTTCTTGAGCTTCATTTGAACTGTGAGTTGTAGCATGGGTATTCCGAGATTTTTGCCCAATATGCACTTATCAATGAGTGCATACCATGTGTGTTTTTTGTGATTGGGTTACCTCACCCAGGATGATAGTTTCTAGTTCCATCCATCTGCCTATAAATTTCATGAAGTTGTTTTTAATAGCTGAGAAGTACTCCATTGTATAGATGTACCACATTTTCTGTATCCATTCCTCTATTGAAGGGCATCTGGGGTCTTTCCAGCTTCTGGCTATTATAAATAAGGCTGCTATGAACATAGTATGTGTCCTTGTTGGAGCATCTTTTGGGTATATGCCCCAGGAGTGGTATAGCTAGGTCCTCAGGTAGTGCTATGTCCAATTTTCTGAGGAGCTGCCAGACTGATTTCTAGAGTGGTTATACCAGCTTTCAATCCCACCAACAATGGAGGAGTGTTCCTTTCTCCACTGTCAATGTGTCAAAATGGCAGTCTACAGATTGGGAAAAGATTTTTACTCTCCACCCAACAGAGGGCTAATATCCAAAATATATATTAAAAAAAACTCAAGAAGTTAAACACTGACAAACCAAATAACCCAATTGAAAAATGGAATGCAGAGAGAATTCTTAACAGAGGAATTTTGAATGGTCGAGGAGCACTTAAAAAAATGTTCATCATCCTCAAGCAACAGCACATGCTGGTGAGGATGAGGAGAAAGGGAAACACTCTTTCATTGCTGGTGGAATCGCAAACTTGTATAACCACTCTGAAAATCAATCTGTTGGTCTCTCAGAAAATTTACAGCTTCTAGGCATATACCCAAAAGATGCTCCACCATACCACAAAGAAATGTATTCCACTATGTTCACAGTTTATTTATACTAATCAAAATCTGGAAGCAATCCAGATGTCCCTCAACCAAAGAGTGGATACACAAAATGTGGTTCATTGACAACAATGGAACACTATGAAACTAGAAAATATCATCCTGAGTGAGGCAACCTAGAACCAAAAGGATAGGCATGGTTTGTACTCATAACTAGATATAATCCAGAAAGTACAGGATAACCACAAAACCCTCCACAGACTCAAAGAAGCTAAACAAAAAGAAAAGCCCAAGCAAGGATGCTTGGATCTCACCTAAAGTGGGGAATAATCTAGTAGTCATAGAAAATAGGAGAGAGGGAACTGGATGGGAGAGAGGATGGGGAGGAAAACAGGGGAGGGATAGAGTGATAAGGATCAGGCATGGGGAGAGACAGGAGAGAGGGCCAGAGGGCCAGGAGAATGAATAGAAATCTGCAGCTGCCAGGGATGGGGGAATCTCAAGGAAGTGCCAGAGACCTGGATGGGCAAGGCTCCCAGGAGTCAATGTGGGTTACGTACCTAGATGAATAGCAGTGAGGACATGGAATCTGAAGAGGCCACCTCCTATAACTAAGCAGAACCCCCAGTGGATGGAAAAGGACACCAACCCACCCACAAAACTTTGACCCCAAATTTGTTGTCTAAAAGAAATACAGGAACAAAGAAACTGAGGGAATAGACAAACAATAACTGGCCCAACTTAAGACCCATCCATGGGCAATCCCCAATCTCTGACACTACTACTGATACCCTGCTATGCTTGCAGACTGGAGCCTCACATCACTGACATCTGAAGCCTTCATCCCCAGCCAATGACTCAGACAAATGCAGAGACCCACAACCAAACACTGGGCAGAGCTCGGAACTCTTAAAGAAGAATAGGGGAAGGATGGAGGGCCCCAAAGGGGACAAGAACTCCACAGGAAGAACAGCAGAGTCAACTAACCTAGACCCTTGGTGGCTCTCAGAAACTGAACCGCAAACCAAAATGCATTCACTGTCTGGACGTAGGCCTCTCTGCATATATGTAGCAGATATGCAATTCAGTCTTTATGTGGGTCCCCCAAGAACTGGAATGGGGGCTATCCCTAAAGCTGTTGCTTGTCTGTGGAATATGTTTCCCTAACTGGGCTGTTTTATCTGGCCTCGATGGAGAGGATGCACCTAGCCCCACAGAGACTTGATGTGCCAGGGTAGAGGGATACACAGGAGGGCTTCCACTCTGTCAGAGGGAAGGGAATAGGAGATTGGGGGTAGGGATGTGAAAGGGGAGGAAGCAATCAGCATGTTAAGTTAATAAATAAATTAACAGGAAAAAAATTATCCTGAGTGAGGTAATCCAGACACAGAATGACAATTATAGTATGTATTCCCCTATATGTAGATATTAGTCATTAATAAGCAAGATACAATCTGTATAACCACAGAGGTTAGGTTTAGAGTGAGGCAGTAGAGGGAATGATCAATAGAATAGATAGCTATGATGGACAGGGCAGGAGCAAACTGGACTGAGGAGGGAGGAGGGGTGGGAGGAAACACAGAGAGGGACAGCTAAAACTGAGAGCCAATTGAGGGAATGGAAACCTGATACAGTAAACACATCCTATAATATGAAGGCGGTCTAAAGGAAATCACTAAATAATGGGGGGGACTGAGTCCCACCTGGACATCTCTCATCGCCAAATGAAGCTTCCAGATCCAGAAAATGGGTTACAAATTGTTGAACTGTTGGCCCAAGAGGCCCCATGGAAATTCCCAAACAGCCTATGCTATTGCAAATGCTTTCCACAAACTAGCGGTAAGGACCCATCGCTGAAGTTAACGCTTACACAACTCACTGAACACAGAGAAGTAGAACTGGTGCCTACTTACAGCCTTCCCTCCTATAAACTAGTGTTCATGGTACTGAAAGGTACTCTGCATGCTACCAAAGGAGAAAGATGAGTGCCAGCCCAACTTCAAATCCTTAGATCTACAATGGTGACCTTCCCAACAACATATGCTGGTAGAATAGTGCCACAAAACTGTGGGAGTAACCAACCAAGTCTGACTTTATTTAAGGCCCATTTCATGAACTAGAACCCATACCTGGTGTTGCTAGGTAGCCAAGAACCTGAGACTACACCAGGGACCAAAGGAACATAACAATAAAATGATTCCTAAAAAGCTACTGGTCCAAAACATACAGGAAATCCAGGACTCAATGAGAAGATCAAACCTAAGGATAATAGGTATAGAAGAGAGTGAAGACTCCCAGCT
>NC_046154.1:212955894-213095894 GCF_011064425.1 Rattus rattus
TGATTCATATGGATTCAAATGTTCCTACAAAGTCAAGAGACGGGAACTGTAGAAGGATACTTCCTCAGATTAAAACTTAACTACAAACCTAATCATAACACCGTAGTACTAGCAACACACGGACAAGCACCCCAAGGAACACAATGAGGACCCAGAAACTAACTCTTGCATATGTGGCAACCACTGGATGGAGAAAATGCAGTCTCTTTCTTAATCCAGTGGAGCTGGGGAACCTGGACACCCACTGCAGCGAACACAGCTGGACCCCACATATCTCCATGTAACAAGACTTGGAGCAGGCCCAGTTCCATCAGCTTTGGTGTGTGACTGACTTCAATCTCATTGCTAGTTATAGGTCTGCTGAGCAGATTCCATTGCTCTGTGACCCTGTGTGTTGCTGGGGAAGTGTCTACTCTGATGTAAACACCACACTTCATTTCTACACACCTGCACAGCACTCATGCCCCCCCATCTCTCTTTCTCCCCTGCTCCTTCTCCCTCTCCCTCCCCACCCCCATCTCTGCAGGTGACTCTCAGTCACACGCGTAAATAAAAGTTGCTTGTTAATATTATAATATACTTTCAGTGATTTTATTTTGGTTCTTGGAAATACTACTTTAATAATAATTTAATACTTGTGTAAATTGATGTCTTAAAGCAGCTGGAAACACTATTAGTTACAGTAATAAAACCTTACAGGTCCTTAAAAATATTATAAACAGAAAATAAAAACTGATTTGCCATAGCAAAGTTTAGGCAGCATTGTGTTCCATTTGACCTCTATAAAAGGCAGTCTGTGAAGGGTCATGGAACTACTGAATTTTTAACTGATTTTTGACAGGGTCTAGCTGTGTAGTTTAGGCTAGCATTAAACTCATGCTTCTCTGCCCCATCTTCTGAAGTGCATCCTACCACATCCTGCCCAAACTGTTTTTAGTCTTCGAAAGAAACATTGTATTGAAATTTTGTTAAGGGATGCTGATGTTTGCCTGTCCTGAATTCTAGCTAATATAAATTCTTATTTCTCAGAAACATAGAACAAAATACCAAACTCTAACCACAGGGTTTATTTTTAGAAATATTTGGGCCACATTACATGAAAAATCAGTTCTTTGTTTTTCTGTAGATATCTATTGTGTTAGTCAACTCTGTAGCTATGACAAAACACCCGAGATAAGTAACTTCAAAGGAAGAAGGATTTTGTGTAGCAAAGTTTCCGGATTTACTGCATGATGGCCAGGTGCCATTACTTTGGGCCTGGAGTGAAGCATTGATCACACTCCACAGGAAGCATATAAAGAGCTCGGTGGATGGACTTTTCCAGACAAGTGCCATGGTCACAGCCTTCATAATCCAGTATCTCTGTACTCTACTGAGTCTTCAGGGGCACATTTCAGACCCAAACTATAGCCTCCTTCATGAAACCTAGTGCCACGATCAGTTGAGGAAAGAACAAACCATTAAATTATCCAATAAAACAAAAGTCTTTCACATACCTATATGTTTACTGACTATTCATGATATGCCACACATCGTGTCTTAATCACTCTCACATAGTTCTCACGTTGCCTGTACAGTTAGTATGATTGTTCCTACTATTTACACGAAAGAAAGCTAAGGTGTGGAGAGTAGGAGCTGTTGTAGTATGCCTTACAGCCAGGGCTGTGGACCAAGCTGTGTAGTTCGAGCAGGGTTTCCAGGACTGACCCTCTGTCACTGTTCCAGCCAGTCCCCTGAGTGACAGAAGTAAGCTTCTTCCAGAATGTCTGAAAACTGACCAACATATCTCCTAGACACTTCACAAGAAGGAAGAAATGAGACTGCCTTAGTTTTGCAGAAGAAAGTAAGAGGTTTAGCTGTAAGCCACTGAATTAGAAAGAAGCCTAGAGACATTTATATGCATGATAGAAATCATACAAGCATATTTGTGAAAACAAGAGATTGAACGACTTATGTAAGTCCACCAATCTGTGTAGTTAACAATGGGTAGGATAAAAAAGCAGACTTTATTTTAAAGCATAAGACTTAAACTGTCTACTAAGGACTCCAGAGTATTGATGAAGACCTGTATTGCTTGTTCTCTTATTTGAAGTACTTTCTGTAGCACCTGACCATTTCCTTTGGTTCAGCCAGTCTTTTCCTCACACATAGCCAACAGCTTTGTCAATCCGCAGAGCTAGAGCCTGGCTCCATTGTTGAAGGGAACATAAAAGACAAAATTAAAACTGATGAACTTTCTTTCCATCCAGTGTGATAGATTTCCAGCAGCTATGCTGATAGAATTAGATGATGGTTCTGATTCTCGTGTCACGGTCCCCATGCTCTGTGCTGACTCCCACTCCTTTCTGTCCTAGGGAGCATGACACACACTCAGCAGGGAGCACGGCCCACACACCTCACAGCATGAGTGAGTGACAGTGCTTCAGAGGCAGGTTCAAGCTCGAGAGCCGCCTTCCAGTGAGTGACTTGTGTTGAATAATCACTGTTATGATAGGCTCTTATGACGTTCTCCTAGCTAGATGAAGAAGCTTGTCATAAGACTCGGAAAATATGTTTGGTAGGGATAATTCTTTAAACCGAGATGTGAATAGTTAGAAGAAATGGACTGTGTAAAATTGAAGAGCATCTTATTTAGTGGTTATTATGTGACATAACAAATGCTTAGTGACCTGCTGGAGTCCCCAGTGCCACAGGAAGTCCTGTGGTACAACAAACAAGGCAAACCTGACATTCGAAAATGAAGAAGGAAGTGTTTTTGAGGTAAAGCTGAGCCCTGGGGAGGGGTGGGGATAAAATTTATAAAAGAATACCATGAAATATTCTATCTTTCTTCATATAAACAGATCTTATAGAAAGAATACCTATAGGAGGAAGGCCATTTGGTAAACAAACTTTTCAAAAGACTTGAAATCCTCTGAACGTAACAAAGAAAACCAAGTAAAATATTTAAGACTCTTAAAAAAAAGGAAATGTAATTTTTCAGCGTTCATACTGTCAAGATGAAGTGCTTTCTTTAGAAGAAGCCAGAATACACTGACTAAAGTAAAATAGAATTTTAGAGACTTGTAAATGTCTGAATATGTACAAGAAATTTTTCTGGACAATTGGTATAACTGCCTCCAGGACTCCTTTTAACAACAGTGGAAAGTTGATGAAGAAGAACAAACAGCATAGTAGAAATCTCAGAAGGGGAGAGCATATTTTCTTCAAAAACAGTCAAAATGTAGTAGAATTAGTTCCTTCCAATTCTGTGACTTGTGTTCACACTTTTATTTTAGCACTTAGCACACAGGGATGTCTGTTATGCTGCTTCTGTTCCTGCTAGCTATGATCTAATAACAGACTAGAGTTGCTTGTGGATCTCATCCCCAGGACCTGTTATAGTGCCTCACACATTGTCAGTGCTAAGTAAGTGGAGGAAGCAGATGGTGACAGGGAGGGAAGGCAATTAGCTCAGGGGACAGGAAAACTATCCTTGAAACTTGTCGCCAACATCATCATCTTGTGGAGACCACGCCGGCTGTCACCTCCCCCTTTCATGTGCTGTACTCTCTCACTATCGGACTGTAGAAGGGACTGGTTTGCTTTGCTGTGGTTCCGCTGGCTAGATTGTGAGCTTTGTGGGAACATGGATCTTTGCTTTATATACTCATACATTTGGGCTACTGCAGGTACAGTAAGTGCCTAAGCATAACTGAAATATCCAAAAGAGTTTCTGACATTTGTATCAGTGTATATTCATGGTGGTGGGTTTAATAATGGCATTTTGCTCCAGTATGTCATATACTCTGACTACATTAACTTTCCATTAGTCTCTCTTATCCCCGACTCCCTCTCATTCTCTTCCCAAGGGTCCCTTTTATCTGAAAAAATACTTTATGGAAGCAGCATCAAACACCGTCCGTGTGTATCTAAAAGGCACAGACTAAGGATGTGTTAATGTCTACATTTGTTTTGACTCAATAATTAAATGGAAGAGGAATTTAAAAATTACACTTCTGACACAGATAATAATGTAGATTTGGTTCAAATCCTGGAACAGTGAGGAGAAGGGATTCATAAGAACTCTCTTGAGGCAGAGCAGGAGCATCTGATTACGATACAAAGAATGAGGAGAAATAGAGGGACAAATGGTGAAAGATTTAAGAAAATAATGAAGGGAAGCAGTTTAGAACTAAAAGCAAAATACCTGAAAGATTAAAGATCGCATGACCTGACCTGCAGACATTTTGTGTAAGTTGAACCGCTGTGGTGGTTTGAATATGTTTGGCCCGTGGAAGGTGGAATTATTAGGAGGGGTTTCCTTGTTAAAGGAAGTGTGTCACTGTGTAGGCTTTGAGAGCTGCCAGTGCTTACGCTCAGCCCAGCCCAGAAGAGTGAGTCTCCTCCTGGCTGCCTTTCAGTCAAGAAGGAGAACTCTTGGCTCCTCCTGCACCATGCCTGCCTGGACCTTGCCATGCTCCTGTCGTGATGATCATGGACTGAACCTCTGAACCTGTAAGCCAGCCCAATTAAATGTTGTCCCTTATAAAAGCTTCCTTGGTCATGGTGTCTTTCTGCAGCTAGGAAACCTTTACTAAGACTACTATGAAAAGTAAGGCCACACTCTTGTAAACAGAGGAAAAAGGCGTGAGGTTGTCACGGTGGGAACATTGGGGGATCGGGGAGGAGATGATAGAAGGGAAGCTATAATTTGAATATATTGTATTAAAAAATTAATAAAAAATTCTGGTAAAAAATTAGGCAGTGATATTCCCTAATATTTTAAGTAACTCGTTGGAAAGTAGGCTGTGGGAAGGCAATGTTTTAAGTTTTCTGTGGTTTTCTTACGGACGCAGACTTCAGCATATATCAGAAGCATAGCTAGGCCTCATTTGGGAGGTTGTAGTAAGAATGTGTAGACACCATATTAATATTGCCTCTTAATGTATTCATTGATTAGAACTGCAATTCTTCATCACTGAACTTACCCAAAAACAGATGACCAATGGAAATAGTTGCCTGCATAGAACGCTGCCACCCTCTTCACCTCATTGGTACCTTGGAATCTCACCGAGCTGTGTATTTTAAGTGTTCTAAAGGAAAATTAAGGTGGATTCTTTTACACTGAAAGGGACATTTATGCAAATGATTTGTTCCTTTCTCAGTATCCTGTTTTCCTGAAAGCCACTGTAATACTTTTGAGAATGTCATGAATCTACACAGAATTCAGTGTTTTTTCTTTGGGTCTTGGGTCCTTTCAATTTTCTGTGACAACCTTGCATAATCATAGGTTCTTCTCATGGAGGCGCACAAAGCAAACTGCAGCTGCTTTTCCTACCCCAAGTTCACTCACTAACACTGACCTTTTTCGGGCAGTATTATATGTGACAGCCTGAAGAACGATTTCCTGATATCTTAAGGAAGTTGGAGGATAGTCCTTCCAGTGCTATTAGGAAAAGTTCCGTCTCTGGCCTAGAACATCTCTGTACCCAGAGGACATTCACTTGGAGGACACGTCTGTTAAAATAAGACTTTTGTAATGGGCTTAAGGACTATAGGGTCTTTCCTCAAGGTTTGATACTGTGATCCGTAATATAAGACAAGGGATTTTAAACAGCACAAAAAGACCTTGGAAGAGTCTAATTATGTTTTATTAGCTGGGTGGGATTGTATACCTTTTACGTTCCAATCAGTGGGCAGGAATAAAGTCCCGTAGTAAGTAAACGGAGACTGCCGTTGTTCCAGTCATGGTTACGGTTGACAGAGGTCGGGAAGGAACAATAAAAAAATACTGCTGTCATTACACTTTGGGAATGACACTGTGAAGAACAGTTACATAATACTACCAAGACTCTACACACCCCCTACTGTAAACGATACTTAAAGGAAAACTGAGTCCCAAGGAAGGAGAAGTCAAGAGAAGAGATAATGAAGCAGAAAGGTATCCATCCTAAAAGAAAAAGTAACCCCAGTGGCTTCCTCGGCTGGTCAAGGGCAGGCGTGGCTGTGGTGGCACCCCTACACTGTCTCATCAATGCACAGAAGACTTTCAGACCTGTTTAAGTGGCCGATAGAGTGACCAAGTACACATTTTCTTTTTCAGAGAAGTTCTTGGCTCCCTCATGAAGAAAGCCTTTAGGCATGAGTGGAAAAGCTTTGGAATACGATTAAGAGAATGGGCCATGGTTGATGACTGGATGGGAAGGCATTCAGGAAAGAACAGGTTAAGAATGGGAATCCTGATTTTTCTTTTTCTGGTCTTAGCAATATTGGCTACTCATGTCATTTATTAAGTCTGTAAAGATAAGAAAAACCACAGATTTCTTTGGGAAAGAAACCAAAAGAGTAGGTTGACAATGTTAAGTGAACTGCTCCAGAAAGTCAGATGAGAGGTTAAGCTATGAAGTACAGTTACATGAATATATTTGAGTTTTCAACCTGAAACTGGAAAGAGGCCATCCTGTAGTGATGGTGGGGAGTATGTGAGAGAGTAGGCCCGGGCACCGATGGCTAGGGTGCACTGTACACGTTCAGAGTATAACTTTGATAGAAGAGATGCAATCCAGGGGAGGAGGGGAGGAGATAAGAGATTGGAGGGAACTGGCAGGATGTGAACTGTAGACCCACAGCAAGGTAATGTCTTTGGAATCTAGTGCTTGGCTCTAAAAGGGCTGCTTTGCAGGCTAGTGAGACCAGGACCTGAAACTCTTTCAGAGGTGACAGCAAGGTGGTCATTTGGATAAAGTAGTTTTATTTTTAACTTCTTACATTTCCATTGGTTTATTCTTTTCTGAGTCATTTTGTACCTGTATAATTTGTGCTTCTTGTGAAAACCAAGGTAATTTACTTATAGACTTCTCCTTTAGTTCCCTTTTCCAGTTGAATACTATGCTTTTCCAAATTGTGTATTAGAGAATGTAACAGTCCTCCAATATGTAAAATTAGTCTCTTGGTCTTAAAAATGTAGCAATTATCATTACCAAAGCAAGAGTACTTCCCCTCCCTCTTCGACCTTCCCCTCTCCCTTTCCCTCTCCCTCTCCTCCCTCTCCCTCTCCTTCTCCCTTTCCTCTCCTCTCCCTCTCTTCTCCCTCTCCCTCTCCCTCACCCTCTCCCTCTCCCTCTCCCTCTCCCTCTCCCTCTCCCAGCGCCCCCGTCTCTGTTTTATTTTGGTCCATATTATCTTAACTACCTCTGGGCTATACAAACTATGTTCCAGATACATGATGGTCTTTTTCTTAAATTTACATGTGTTTATATTATCTGTTATCTTAGACTTTTTATACGTAGCAGTTTGTCTTGTTAGGGTTTCGTTGCTGTGAAGAAGACAAAATGACCAAAACAACTTATACAAAGGAAAACATTTATTTGGGACTGGCTTACAGTTTCCAAGGTTCCATCCATTATCTTCATGTCAGGAAACATGGCAGCAATGAAGCAGGCATGGTTCACCAGAAGGACTGAGAGTTCTGAAGGCAGCCAGGAGAGAGAGCCGAGCTCTTCTTCAGGCTGCCAGGACGAGGGTCTCTTCTACAGTGGGGTTAAAGATGTGCACCACCTTGCCTGGGCCTAAACTTTTCATGGCCACTATGCCACAGATTCAGATCCAAAGTATGTGTCAGCCCACCTCAAGATCAGTATCAAAAGCCGGTGTCTGCCAGCCTCCAGATCTGTTTCTGGATTGTAGTTCATTCCAGATGTAGTCAGGTTGACAACTGGGAACGGCCATTACAGTTCAAATCACATAGTGGTTAAATGTGGTAAACTTAACAGCAATTGATACTATCCTCTACTTTGTCACTTGCACCGATGGGTAAATATTTCTTTAGTATTGTTTAATAGTGAATGAGTGAGTGATCCATGCATTCACTAAGCAATCACTTGTCTATGTGAAATGCTTTTAGTGGAGACCCTTGTGTGGGAATATATACATTGGTGCTTCACGTGTATTTTTGTGAAATATTCAGTATGCAGATATATAACCATTTTAAATTGACAGTTAAACTGTCTAGTTATCCCTTAAGTCGTTGCTTATGGATGTGTACTCTTTTGTCTTCTTTATGCTTCAAAACCTGTAAAATATTGCTGATGAGTTTCAAGGTATGTTTCAAAGTTGTGTTTTACATACACACATACATGTGTGTGTGCTACTGCACACGCGCGCACACACACACACACACACACACACACACACACACACAATAAGGACTGCAAAAATAGCTCACATAGCAAAACAGGTATTATACAGCAAGAGGACCTGAGTTTGAATCCTCAGTTATTCAGGGTCCTGAAGGGGCGCTACCCTTGGGCCTATGGGAGGCGAGAGAAGAAGGAGACCAAGCAAGATTCTGTTGTCAAGGTCTCGTTTATTGGGATGAACGTTACAGCTTTTAAGGCTTTCAGGTAGGGGGAGTGACCTTTGTGAAACATGAAGGAGGGGGAGATGAGGGTATAGGCAGTGATAGCTGGAGGCAAAGAGGTCAGGCGATGAGGTCAGGTGGTGGAGACACCGGGTGTAGACTGAGGAGATAACTGGTATCTGCTCGAGCTGAGGCATCCCTTGAATGTTATCTTCCTGTGCGTAAATTCATGGGAGAGGCCTCTGTCCAACAATCTTAAAAGACTTACGGCAGTCATCTTAGGGGTGAATATCTGTGGCCAAGAGTCATGTAGCCACTTTGAGCTATAGTCACAAAACGGCCAGGCCCAAATCCAATATGGCTCACTACAAGAACCCACATTTTATTTTTATCTTTTTGACATTTTTTCTTTTATTGGATATTTTTATTTACATTTCAAATGTTATTTCCTTTCCTGGTTTCCCCTTCAGAAATCCATCATCTCCCCCTGCTTATATGAGGGTGCTCCCCACCAACCCCCTCCCTCACACCTCCCCACCTAGACATTCCCCTGTACTGGGGCATCGAGCCTTGACAGGACCAAGGGCCTCTCCTCCCATTGATGTCCAACAAGGCCATCCTCTGCTACATATGCGGCTGGAGCCATATGTTCATGGGATGGTGTTTAGTCCCTGGGAGCTCTGGGGGATCTGGTTGGTTGATATTGTTGTTCTTATGGGGTTGCAAATCCATTCAGCTCCTTCATTCCTTTCTCTAACTCCTCCATTGGGGACCCCGTTGTCACTTCAGTGGTTGGCTGTAGGCATCTGCCTTTGTATTTGTCAGGCTCTGGCAAAGCCTCTCAGGAGACAGCTATATCAGTCTTCTGTCAGCATGCACTTCTTGACATCCGCAATATTGTCTGGGTTTGGTGGCTATATATGGAATAGATTCCCAGGTGGGGAAGTCTCTGGATAGCCTTTCCTTCAGTCTTTACTCCACACTTTGTCTCCATATTTCCTCCTGTGAGTATTTTTGTTCCTCCTTCTAAGAAGGCCTGAAGCATCCACTCTTTGGTCTTCCTTCTTGAGTCTCATGTGGTCTGTGGATTTTATCTTGGGTAATCCAAGCTTTTGGACTAATATCCACTTATCAGTGAGTGCATACCATGTGTTCTTTTGTGACTGGGTTACCTCACTCAGGATGATATCTTTCTAGTTCCATCCATTTGCCTAAGAATTTCATGAAGTCATTGTTTTTAATAGCTGAGTACTACTCCATTGTGTAAATGTACCTCATTTTCTGTATCCATTCCTCTGTTGAAGGGCATCTGGGGTCTTTCCAGCTACTGGCTATTATAAATAAGGCTGCTATGAACATAGTGGAGCATGTGCCCTTGTTATATATTGGGGCATCTTTTGGGTATATGCCCAAGAGAGGTATAGCTGGGTCCTCAGGTAGTGCTATATCCAATTTTCTGAGGAACCTCCAGAATTATTTCCAGAGTCTTTGTACTAGCTTGAAATTCCACCAACAATGGAGGAGTGTTCCTCTTTCTCCACATCCTCACCAGCATCTACTGTCACCTGAGTATTTGATCTTAGCCATTCTCACTGGCATGAGGTGGAATCTCAGGGTTGTTTTGATTTGCATTTCCCTGATGACTAAGGATGTTGGACATTTCTTTAGGTGCTTCTCAGCCATTCAATATTCCTCAGCTGAGAATTCTTTGTTTAGCTCTGTACCCCATTTTTTAATAGGGACCCACATTTTAAAAAAAGTCTGCTCATGCAATGTATACCCAACTCCAGGCAGGGCTGAAGTGGAGATAGGTGGATCTCAGGGTTCCTTGACAAGCCAGACAGCCCACCCAAAATGGAAAGTCCCAGGGTCAGCAGTAGACACAGTCTCCAAAAACTCCCACATATGTCTACACGGGCCAGCACTCATGCACACATGCTTGTAACACATGCACACACACACACACACACACACACACACACACACACACACACACACAAAAGTAAAAGAAGAATAAACATGTGGAAAGTAACTTTATAAAATAAATTAGGAATTAGATGTGATATCTAAAACCCTTGGAATTAGGCAGTGGGAAATGCCTTGGTCACGCGCTGCTGTTGACCATTCTTTAGTATAATTTTCACAGTTTTATGTGTGTATGGTAAGTCTCTTATCCTCGTAAATTAGTTTTACAGTATACCCCCATACCTCAGTCTACAAATGGTCAAGTCTATATAAAATGGTGTAGTATTTGCATATACATACTCCGGGCCAACTTAAAACTTATTATTTGGCCTCCTGACCTTCCTGCCTCCATCCCCACTGCTGGAATTACAGACATGTACCACCCTGCCTAGCTGTGGATTGTCTTTGATGGTTCTTTTTTAGTGTCTGTCCAGTCACTGTCAGCTTTATGAGGAAATGGACCAATTCTAACTGATCATCATTTTACTCCCTGGCTTAAGAAAGAACTTAAGAAGTGAAACTTTATTATTATTGTAAGAATGTTTGTTGAAAAGCTAGAAGGAGCATAAACGCCACCACAGATTGCCACTGTCTGTGACTTTTTTCCCTGGAATAGTCCTTGTCCCCTCAAACTTCAAAATACCTGGGTGCCTTGCTGTGAATGTATAAATAAAGCACATTACTGGGAGATGCTTTAACTTAAACTCAAGAACAACATACTTAATCTATCTAGTCTTTCCTGTCATGGAATTTCAAGTTTTTGAGATATTCACACCCTTCTCACACACCTTCATTGGAGTGAGCTGCTGGGAATCACTTGGCCTGCTTCTTAAGCTAGTCACTTAGCACACCATTTATTTCCTACTTATCAAATACACTGAGTGGAATAGAACTCTCTTCAGGCAGGAATCACTTATATCCAATGTAGGTGATATTCGATCTGCATGTAATGTTTTCCATTGCCTTTGCTTTTTAATATGCTATTTAAGATCCATAATTTTTTTAAATATTTTGAAGAGGCCTCATTTTTCTGTACTGCCTTTGATTTTTAACAGCCTTAATGTTACAAATTTTTCATTTTCATATATATTGAACATGATTAAGTTATCTACAAGTAAAATTAAACATCTACAGAAGAATTGAATTTTTTGTTAGGATGGGTGGTATCAAGCAGTGTCAACAACTGTAAACAATTTATGTCTGAGCAATATGTGACCTCCATGGGCAGAGTAGTCACCCAGACTCTGTATTCCAGGTATGTTGGGATGAATATATGGAACTTAGCCAGTAAAGAAAAAGGAGAAACTAGGAACTGAACTTCATGGTGGTTGAGGGAACCCTCTGTTCTGTGGATATTTAATTTAGTGTGGGCGCTGCAGTATAAGGATAATGGATACTGAAGAGTGCCTGGGAACAAGTCTCAGCACACCCCTCTGAGAGGTGCTGTGTGATTTTATTTCACTGGTGCCTGCAACTCAGCAAGACGTTTCCATCTGGTTTTCTGCTCATACAGAATGGAGGTGCTGTTGTCGCATGAGAAGTTGTTAGATGATACTCCAGGTCCCCAGGGAGTCATGGCAGGAAAAGGCATTTCTCTTTCACCTGAAATGTTTGGGGATATTCTGTGTAGATGTTGTATGAATTTACTGCAGTGTCATTATGATGCTGTGAGTGTGTACCTTCGTGTGTGTGTGTGTGTGTGTGTGTGTGTGTGTGTGTGTGTGTGTGTGTGTGTGTGTGTGTGTGTGTGTGTGTTTTCATCTGTAGTTCCTGGAACTTACTGTTCCATAGGCAAGGCCACTGAAAAGTAGAGAGTTTCTCTCTTCAAGGCAGAACACAACAGAAAGTCTAACCTCCTTCCTTGCCTTGAACTTCATCAATAAGAAAACTTGTGACCTACTTTTTCTGGTAGTCAATAAGACCTCATTTCAGGCAGGATCTGCCCTGTTCCCAAAGGGAGCACTGAAGAATCTGAATGAGCAGGCAGTGCCCCTCCCAGTCTACTTAGCATTCGATAATCCCCTTTCCTAATCACCTCTTGACGCTGTAGCTGCCCCCACTTCACTGATGCCTCTCCTGTTAAGTTTCATAGAAACCATGAGAGGCAGTTTAGAGAGATCCTAGGTAGCTGAACTTGTTGCTGAAGGGTGGTGGGCGAAGAGAGTATATAGAAGCTACAATTCCTTCTGTATTGTTTCCTGTGTTTCTCTGCCAACAGCCTTTGTAATAAACCAGCACACCTGAGTTCTGTGAGCTGCGAAGGAGGGGTTTGTGGGAACTCTGATCTACAGCCGAAGCACAGCTAAAGCAATCTGCCATCTAAAGTGTAGGGGACTGTCACATGTATAGGCACTGAGCCCTCGATCTGGGGGATCTGGGACTCCAGATGGTGTTAGGGAAGAACACCACTGGTGTCCACTGCTGCAGAACTGATTGCTGGCTTGCTGCTAGGGAGAAATCTGCATGCATTTTGCAATCATGGATGTAATTTGTATTTGAACAGAATAGGAGAAACAGTTTACATCTTAGCTCATTTCTCTTTATCTTCAAAAACCACCACGCCTGAGCTTTAGTTGGAGTGTGCAACAGTACTGGGTTCAGTGCTGTGCCTGTGTCTATGTGTTTCGCGGTGGTGCAAGCTTACTGCTGCTGGCTTCACTTTTAATAATCTGTGCCTTGGTTTCCTCGTAGTATATAGTGGGTGTTGATAGTATTCCTCTCATAGTGCTGTTTACCTGTGTAGTGATTTTATGTGCTTGTATGGAGAGTTTGACGGGGGTAAAGATTTATCATTAAGTGATTTATAAATGTTATCTACTCTCTTACTAGTGTGGGCACTGCAAGATGGTAGTGATTCCTGTCAATTTCTGTTTGTCAATTACTGTATCTTTAGTGATGGCAGCATGTCTGGCATGTGATATGCACTCAACGAATACTTACTGGATGAATGTTTTGTCAGTCTTGTCATCTGTGAAGTAAAAACACTGAGAGTAACTACCTCATGCTGTTCTCTTAAGTTGGTAGTGTATCTGAAGAACATAAATTGAGCTGTCACCATCATATATTACTATGCTCAAAGGGACATAGCTAAGATTGGTGTATCCAAATATTTGTTCCTCCTCTGAAGCCCCAGTCTATCTTCTTTTCCTGACATCTGACTTTGATCTTTAAGTATTTTCCTCCATTCATGCCACAGGTCAAATCTTATCACCATGTTTTAGCTTAGTCAGTAGTTTTTCTTACTTCCACGGGCAGATTCAATGTCAAATGCCATTATAAATCTTACTGCATAAATAAGGAAACTGTTGACCTCTTCATCTCTCTTAGTTTTTTCCTCTTATCATATTTAAATATATTTTTACCTCTTTAATTTTCTTAAGTTCTGGATTGGCCAGCTGCTAAAGTATAACATCTGTTCTTCACTTTCAAAATCTGCCAAGTAAAAACTAAAAGTACCTTTGAAACATGAACTTTTCAAGGTGTACACCTAATTTCTACCATAGTGACATAATGTTAAGAATGAGAAAAAAAAGATTGCTTATTTCAGACCTTATGATTAGGCCATATGGATTGTATGTTTTATAAGGAAAACATATATATTTAACATAGTCGTATATATAAAATAAGCAGTCTGACTTTAAGGTTGGGTTGTCAGCATTTATTTTCATGAATAAATGTACAGTATAATTATAATGGAGGTTGTCAGCTTTGTTCCCTGTCTTTCTGTCCCCTTAGTTTTATTACATGAACACACGAAGCATCTGTGGCATGGTTTACAGGGACTAACCTAGAGCCAGTCTGTGTGGGCACAGACCTGCCCTGCCATAGAATGGATGTACTCAACACTGTGGAGTTTCTTTCAGCACATCTGCCAGGAGACACTCTGTCAGGATTGATGTAATAATTGATATATTAGAGTGAGGTGGTTTTATAAACTAAAATATTTATTTGTATTTATCAAATGGCATACTATACTAGTATATGCAAAACATAACTGTTTATCTTTCCTTCAGAATGATGATTTCCATGTTTTCTGGTAGAGTTTTTCAGGATTTTATTTTTGGAAGGCAATCAATTACATCGTGACTCTTAATCTTTAATGTTTGGATGAATAAGAGAATTAAAAATAAAGTGGGATCCTGGGTTATAATATTCTAGACATATATTTCTTTCTGTGTAATGAAATATAGTGACTCAACATATGAGAAGTAAATCCAAAAATATGTACAGTGTGAAGTTATACATAGTAAACTGCATATGCATGTACTAACCATGCAGCTACACATGCTAAACACATATGCATGTACTATGTGTACTACTCATGTCTTAGATTTGGACAGTTTCCAGTTTTTGCTGGCAGTTTTTTCTATAGTTTTAAGTTGATTGAGGTGACAGTAGATATGTCGAAAAAGAATAGGGAATAATGCTTCAACTTGTTAAAAATGTATCAACTACCCACATATGTTGGCACACCGCTATTTCCAGTACTCAGGAGACCAAGCAGCAAGATGGTAAGTTTGAGGCCAGTCTGGGCTACATAGTGAGTCCCATCTCAAAAACAAAATGCAAATAGTGCTAAATATACATCTTTACGTGAAGCTAGGAATACTTTGAAAACTAGTGAACATAGGACTAATGAAGTGGAACTGAAGTTTCCTCAGTAATTACAGATCATTCTTTACATTGCCGGGTGAGAGTAGAATCGCCTGGTCATCATTGTGAGCCACCTCCGTGTGTGTCAGTTCCCATCTTTAAAATGCGATCAAGAGCCTAGGTGACGGAGACGTTGCATCATCTAATTTCCAGCACTCATATCAGGTGGCTCACAACTCCAGCTCTAGGGAGACTCTCACATCTCTGGCTCCTGGCTCCGAGAGCACCAACACTCACATGCACACGTGTACACACACCATAAACATTTTAAAATAAGTAAATTGTTGATCAAGTGCTAGTCAATTGTTTTCAGAACTCATGGCTAGAAGTTCAAAAAACATCAGAGACGTTAAATAAATCCTTTGTGTTTCTGTGAGTTTGTGATATTTTCCTTTATTCCTATAATAAAATTTTTATTTAATAGTAAAAAGCTTCCATTCTGTCAATAAAAGTGAGTTATTTACAGATTTCTATGGTTTTTATAGTGGGAAAGTGAATACTGAAAGGGAACTGGATTGGAGCTGTGTGAATGTTAATGAGAAAGGATGAATCTCTCTCTCTGGGAAACAGGAAACTTGATCTAAATAACAGTACCTTTTGTTGCAATGGTAGGGTTTTGTGTGGAAAGTTTTGGAAGTTTTAGAAAGAAGTGAGAGAATTGTTCTTTGTATGCATTTCTCTCCTTCTTTCTGAACTGTCACTTGTGGCACACCCTGTTTTAAGTCCCTTCTCATGTGCCCCCGGCCTGGCTTCAGCTATTCTGTGGTCCACATCAGACAACACCTTCAGGGGCTTCTTTCTACTTGCAAACCTCTTCTCACCTGTCAGCTGGGCACTGTGACCTCGGACCCTTTCTAACTTGTCCCTCATCCAGGCCCCTTGCCTCTATTGCATTACTGTTCCTGTTAATGTCTGCCTTCTAGAGTGTTATTGCTGCCCCCAACTTCTCCCCTGTGTGGGGAGTTTTAGCTGCTCAGTTCACTGTTGTATTGTGAGCATCTACAGATACATGGTATTCATTAGGATCTTAGAGAACTGAGCCTGAATAGTGAATCTCCCAGTACTACCATACTTAAAAAACATGTGTACATTCACGTGTGTGTGTGTGTGTGTGTGTGTGTGTGTGTGTGTGTGTGTGTGAACTTAGGATACTCCCCTGACTCCTAGTAAAACAGCAGAGACAGAGTTTTACTTGCAGAATCGTTGTGGTAACTTGCTTATTGGCTGTTGTTTTTAATATGTCTGTGTTGCTTCCAGATTTATGCTAGGATGTAACATAATGTACATTACTGCAATGTTACACTTGATAGGGTTATTTTTAGCAACAAGAGGCAGGTGATTGCTTTATGTAGAGAAAGAAGGAATTCATTCCCAGAATGAATGCTAACTTTATGGACCTCGTTGTGTGTTTTCCCTTGCTGGTGCTTCAGTTGTCTGTTTAAAGAGATCTTCTGTTGACTGTTTACCATTACTTTAAAATAAAGTTCAAACGAAAGGGTTAATGTAGGTTTTCATATGATCTGGTCAAAATCTGGTTATGACTTGAAGACAGTGTCTCTTACCTAAATCCGAGGAGTGTGAACAGCTGCTGAAAAGAAACTACTATGGGAAAGTTTTACCAGGAATTTTGCCCATATATTATCACTCTGAGAGGTCTAACTCATTCCACCCAATTTTAGTCGCAGTGCCCGGAAGGCACTGGCCATGCCAAAGGAGACAGCAGCGGCTACAACCTAGACCCCAGGCCAGAACCTGAGGTGCGCCCTGGCACCAGCGCTACGGTGCCGCCCCCTCCAGCCTCCGATTGGCGGAGGCTCAGCATCAGCAGCATCTCCCGGCGAGGGAGGGCGCCCGGGCTAGCGGCTCTGGCGTCCTGGATCCTCTGCTCCCCTGGGTGACACTTCGGACTTCCACCGTGAACAGCTGCTTCTCTTGACGGCTTTCCTCCTGATCCTTCCCCAGCAAAGCCAAGGTCCCAGCCACGGGCCGGGGAAGCAGGGACCGGAACCCACCCAGCCCCGACCTCAGCGGTCTCCGCTCAACAGCCGCCAAAACGCCTCGTATCTTGTACCGCGGGAAAAGCGGGTCCTCCTCCAAGATGGGCCGGCAGGGCCTGGGGGGCACGGGTGCTGCGGGGCGCTCCATGCAGCGCTCTCAGAGCCGGAGCAGCCTCTCCGCCTCCTTTGAGGCTCTAGCTGGCTATTTTCCTTGTATGAACTCCCTGGAAGAAGATGAAGGAGGTGAGGACCCATGTTCGTTCCCACCCTTCCTGGGCTGTGTGTCTGTTGTAGATCACTTGGGTTCCGTGGTGGGAGAGTTGGTCTCAAGTGAGAACTCCAAATAGCTTCTGCTGCCCGAACTGTGCCTAAGAGACCCCTAGAGCACCTGGCGGAGAAACACTGTTAGTGGGTTGTTCACGGAGCTCCACAGGCTCTCCTGGGAAATAGTTGTCCTAGCGAGGAGTTAGAATTATGGATCACTTGTAAGTGGAATGAGCATGTAGACTGGGTGGGAGTTACGTTGAGCCTCCTATGTACCCCCCTCCGTTTGCTTTTGTTTACTTCTTAAGTCCACAGTCTCTTTGTCAGCATAATCTGGAGGACAGAAATGCTGGGAAAACTGAGGACCGCTGCAGTAAAACTTTATGTGCCCCGGCCTTTGACAGCCAATATCTAGATGCGCTGGTCAGGTGGAAGGTGGACGCTAAAGGGGCGTTTACACTGTGTTAGCTCGGAACTTTGTTCACCAGCTGCGCAGTGTGATTCTGATTGTTCGTGCTGTTCAACGATGCCTGTGTAAGTGAAGGGAAATACTGGCCCTGTTAAACTTTTCACTGAGAGATTCGCAGGCCTTCATAAAGTTTTGAATACCAGATCCTGTTTTTCCTTGATGAAGAACTCTCATAAAATTTTGCAACCAACACTGAAAATTTGTAAATTAATGTAAATAATGTAGAAACAGTGTTCTTTGCAAACTGTGTCCATCCTTAGGCCTATACCCAGAGGAGCTTAGTTATCTTGTTAACACTATTTATGCAATTAATTAAGATGTGCTTTTCTTTTATTCTGTGACAATGACTTCTCACTAGAAATTTGCCTGGCCTTATTTTAGGATAAGTTATTTACCTGCTTTAAGAACAGATAGAAATAAATTTTCCCATATTTGCTCTGGTGAGGGAGTGAGTGACAAAGTGGTCACAGGACAATTAATGATATGGTCAGTCTTCAGACTGAATCCCCGTAACTCTCCAAGTTTTCTCTGGCTGTTGTTGCAATGTTAACTTCCTGTAAATAAAGACTCATATAAATACAGATATAACAATAAGATAACTTACAATTTAGACATAACTTTTCATTTTTATATTCTTGTTTGTGTTTTATACATTTACTTTTGACTACTTTCCTATAATAATTTATTAGAAATTCTAGGAAATGTCTAAAAGTCAAACAGTTAAAAGCGATCAAAATGAATAACTGGACCTCCATAATTGTAGCTAGTTTTTAGAATCCTTACTAGCCAGGCACTGCCTAGGTCCTACAGTGTGTAGCCTTGAGGGCCCATAACTTTATTAGCCCTGTTTTACAAATGAGGATACTGAGGCAAAAAGAAATTCCAAGACTTCCTTAGACAGTTGTCACTGTAGCCAGCACTTGAAGTCTGGAGTCACAATCACTGCTGTGTACTCGAGATGCTTTACTACGCACACTCACCAACCTAGTAAGTACTGACGCTACTACAATTGAAAGTTAGGTGTGCCTGCGAACACATATAGTTAAATAAAATATAGACTGTTGCAGATTTATTTCTAAGCATGTTTAATGCCAAGTCCTCAATATCGAGTTTACTTTATATAAACTAGTTCCATTCTTAAGTTATTATTAGGATTTAGGGGTTTACAAAATACCATCCTAAAAGCATTTTTTTGAGATAGTAGGAAAAGCTTAAACAAAATGTGATGATTTTTCAAAATTGAAAGTACACTGTGTCTCATACATGCAAATGCGAAAAGGAAGTGTCTGCATATACACATGAGAAACCGGAACAGGTTTCTGTGCCATAATATTGCTTCTTGAGTTGCCAATACAAAATGTTGCACAAGGAAGGTAGCATTTTTAAATGTTCCCTATATGTCTCTCCTTGTAACAAGAAAGCTCTCCACAAATGGATTCTTCTCTGGCTTGGTGTCAACTTAAAGCCAAGAGAAATGGATCTAAACTTCCCCCTGGTTTCCCAGCACTCCTTTCCCCTTTCAGCATCCCCCCCCCCCCAGAGGTCTGTGAGACTCGGAACCCTGGTCCAGAGCAGTGTTTTTTCTTTTAAGACACCCGTGCAGAACACATAAAGTTTGTGAAGCTTGGAAGCATTATTATAGTCATAACTGTGCGACCTGGTCCACCTCACGAGAAAGGGAAATCCTTATTTAATGGGCGTGGTGGTCTGCTAATCACTGTGATTGACTAAATTATCAGATGGATGTCAAAGCTAGCAATTCCCTTCTCTTACTACTTAGGACTTAAAGAAGGGTCCCCTGAGAGTGTGTAAATGCTGATTTGGGTATCAGTAACATGAGTTTCTAACCATCTCATAAAACAGCATCCTGCGCATACTTGAAAACTGTTTCTCCAGACTCCTCCCCTAGTAAAGAATAGAGTTACGATCTAAACCCATAACGTGGGTCAGAGTTTACACTGTTGACTAAAGTGTTTACACTGTTGACTTCATAACAGTTGTATCTCCTTGTAGGAGTCTATGGTCTTGAAAACCAAGCACAATAATAATAATTGCCATTAACTGTGCAGCTTCTCTGTATTCCTTTCTTTTATTTCATGGAAATTCTTCAGGGGGTCATTTTTGTTGTTTTACTGTAGAGAAAATATACAAGTTAAACCCATTGCTTACAGGTAACGTATCTCAGTGTGACTGACTTGAGTCTGCACAGGGTGTCTCTGTAAGCAGAGTGAGTTAATTCACTGTATAGACTGGTCCTTGTTTATCTTTTCTGCATACTTTGTGAGTTTGTTTTTTCATCCTCTCCCCTGGGTGTATTCCAGAAAGATGGTCTCCCTATCCATGGGGTTATTTTACATAAAACTGATAACGATCCTACTTTTCCTGTTATTTAACAATTTATAAATTGCATTAACTTATTTAGCATTGATCCCTATTTGAACAATTATATTTTCACTATGTAATATATTTGGTTCTAACACTGACTCTTCCTGATACAGACCATTAGTATGTATAGGATATTTGAATATTTCAGGTACTTACAAGAATATGGGACTATTTTAAGGCAACATTTCCTTTTGTAATTATAGAAACAACTCTTCAGCTTTCCACCCATTGAGTCCAAGAAAAAAATGTTTGTGTGGCAAAGTTGCTAATGGTTGAGGGACTCCCAAAGGCCATCTACATGTCCCATGTGGTTCTAAGCTCATGGGTCTCGTTTAGTTACACATATACTATGTGAAAATTTATTTCCCCAAAAGTTTACACCTAGCCACCTCTGATTGAAATATAATTTAGCAACCATACACAAGAGTTCCTGTCAACATAAACTAACTAAGTAAATTAGCACTGAATTCTTTCTGCGTGCCTGCCAGTTGAAAATTAAATTATAAGAAAATCAACAAGGGGCTGGAGTGATACCTCAGTAGTTAAGAGCACTGACTGCTCTCCCAGACATCATGAGTTCAATTCCCAGCAAGCACATGATGGCCCACAACCATCTGTAATGGGATCAGATGCCCTCTTCTGGTGTGTCTGAAGACAGCTACAGTGTACTTACATACATACAATGAATAAAATCTTAAAACAAACAAAAAAATCAGCAAATGAAAGTAGCTTAAAAACACTAAAAATCTGAGGGAAAATTATCTGCATATGATTGTGAGGCTGTGAAGGGTTGTTGACGTAAAAGGATCCATTTAGGTAGTCAGAATGGTGCAAGCTTAAAATTCCCAGTCTACATTTGAGGCCACCAGGAGTTATACAGAACCCATCTCAGCAACAAAAGGATTCTGTAGACACACACACATTTTTAAGAGACCACTTATTTAGTAGGATGTGAATCTTGGTGTGGAGTTACTTAAGTCTTAGAAACCGTGCTATTTGATTGCAGATAGACCTTCACCTTTGCTCTGTTGAGGTAAGATGTTTCCATGAATGTCGGCACAGCATTGCTATGTGCAGAAACAGGTGTAGCTACTCATGCTGTCTAACGGAATGGTGCTGTTCTTTACAAACTGAATGCCAGTAAAACTAACTCTCCCTGTACAGTGTTTGGTCATGGTATTAATACATCCTCCACAGCCAAACTGGCCAAGAGAGAGTGGTATAGGCCATTGTGGATCTTTTTATAGAGATAATTTTCTCGAATTATGATTTTATATGAAAAATCATTTTATTAAATGAGTACGTACACATTTAGGAATGACACAATTTGTATATTAGATCTGTACTTAAGACAAAGTAAAGTAAGATATTTTGGAATTAAAAGCAAATGAACAGCTTCAGCTCAGATTTAACCTAAGAATCAGCATCTTTCATTATCTTAGGTCCATGGTGCACTTACAGCAGTGGTTCTCAACACTATTACAGTCCGTCATGTTTTGTGACCCCCAACCATAAAATTATTTTCATTGCTACTTCATGACTGTAATTTTACTATACTGTTCATGGATTGTAATATAAATATCTGTATTTTCCAATGGTCTGAGGTGACCTCTGTGAGACTGCTATTTGACCTCCACAACCCACAGCTTGAGAACCACTGCCTTAAAGTAATTGAAAACTTTAATGTGGAAGTCAGATTAGACCCCTGTTTCCCGCACACTTTACTAGATTTGTTAAATTCTAAGCCAGCAATAGGACCAAGTTTCCCTGTGGAGTTATTCTGTGTACAGTGGCTTACAGAAGAAGCTGACTAGTAAGTTCTTGTGATGGCCTCCCATCACCACTGAGGCCTACACCCACCCGTGAAAATGCTCTCTGCTGCGATGTGCTAGGCCATTAGAATAGTGGAAGAAGATCATTCTGTCTTTGTTCTACCTCAGGTTGTCCAGTTGTTGATAGGAAGGAAGGAGATCTACCTACTACTATATATTTATTTCTAAGGTGAAGGATATTTGAGGAAAATGCCAATGTAAAATAATAGTTTCAGTTCTAGCCTTGAAATGTTGCTCTATTTCAAATCTGGAAATGAGGTTTCTTTTCAATGTGAATAATGTTTTCGCAGAGGTTTTTCACCAAATCTATGAACAGAGTCATCTAGGTCCCACATGGATCTAAAGGAAACCAGAAGAACCCTCTTCCTGTCTTGCAGTCACTCCTACTTCTCCCTGAGCACACGTCCAGTGAGCCATGGTAGCAAGTGACGTCCAGGTTCCTGTGTTACAGTTCCACCATTCTGCAGATTGTCTTTCGAGATCCCAGACCCGAAATTCTAGGGAGAGATTTAAAGGCCAGCTTAGTTCTGTCTGATGATGTCTGAGGCCAGGCCTTTGTCTGTGGGTTTAGCTCCCACTAGGAATGTGCTTCTGTGGACGGTGAGAAGGGCATTGTTATGTCTTCTCTGACATCCCCCAAATAGCTGCTCCTGCTTAGATAAGAAAATCTTGATTTAGATTTTATTTCATGAAACTAAAACACAAGGAAAATTATTTTAGCCATTTAAAATGAAGAGATCAAATGGTGACAGCTGTTCCCTTTAGGGTGTTTGTAGATCAGTAGCCCTATAGATAACATAGATCATTAAGGCAGAAGAGGACCAGGAAAGGACTGAAAAACTGAAGAAAGTCTACCAGGGAAGAGAGGCGAGCAGTCATTCTGAGCAGTGCCAGGTTGGCACATTGACTTGTTTTTGTCCCCAACAAATCATGAACTTGGTTATTCCCATAAAGTCCTTAAACTTTAAAATATTGGCAGCAAAATTTTTAAATTCTCAACATTATCTGAAGCAAACAAACACATTTATTGGCCAAATGTGACCCAGAGAACACAAAGTTTTTAACCTCTGCCAAGAAAATCTGCTACCTTCCCGGCATTTCTAGTTCTGTTTTTTCTCATTCTCACTGGTGCCTTGGCTATTTGAAACCAAAGGGCTCATCTCTGAAGCTGCTGCTAAGACTGCAGCCTGCTCTCTCTGCTTTCTGGATCCAATGCTAACACATTGCTAACACATGGTTCTCAACCTGTGGGTCAGCAGCTCCTCGGGGACACCCCCTTCACAGGGCCCACCAAAAACTGTCAGAAAACACAGATATTTACATTATGATTCATTAACAGCAAATTTACAGTATCAAAGGCTCATGGAATTAGGAAGGTTGAGAACCACTGCCTAGGAGCAAACTGGAAGATTCCCATTTCTTCTAAGAAAAGTCTACCCTGATGATCTAAATCTCTCAAAATCTAGCTACTCAGTTTATAAGATGAAGCCTCCTGACCTCCAGAGTTTTGGTCCTGCCTTCCTGTTCTTGCTCTGCTACTGTGTGCGTGTTCCTTGCCCATCAGTGGTCAGTTCATACCTCAGCTACCTTCAAAGTCTCCCCAAGCCACCAGAGCTTCTCTAGGTGGACAGAAACTTGTATGAACCCAGATTTGAAATAGTAATTCCATTTCTGCCTAGTTAATATCCTAAAAGGAACTCAAGTTCTTTTAGCTTAGCTTGGTAGTACAATATCTATAATAATACATATATTGGTATAAGGCTGAGACTTAATGTTATTATGTTAATCCTTCTTTTATGGACCTATTTAAAAGTAGTTTGCCTTCTCTGAGCCCGTGTCCTCTGATACATGAGATACTAGCCATGTGTGCCTATCTGGTTTGTATGAAGTTAATGAAGTTGGAATTTTATTTCCTCCACCATGCTAGCTTTATTTCAGTGCTCAGTAGCACCATTTATCTCTCTGGTGATGACCTTTTTGTATACTGTGCCATTACAGAACATCTCCATCATGGACAGAAGTTCTGTTGGCTGTATAGCCCTAGTAATGAAGGGCCGCGTCTGTAGAAATTAGGATATATGGCCCTGGAGGGTCAGCGTGTGTTTACTAGCTTACCTTACCTACCAAACAAAAGCTTATATAAGTGGGAATCATATGACTGTTGTCATTTGTTATTTCCCCTTATATTCTATCTCTAGCAAGTACAAGAACTACGGTTGTGAATGGAGACTTGAGCAACACTGCTTTCTATGTATTTGTCAGGAAATGAAAACACACTCTTAGGTGAGGCAGAACATGTGGATAAATCAGTCAACTGTTTTGATTCTAATGGGCACAAGAATACTGGAATGTCACTGTCTCTGAACTACACCTAGAAGTTATTACTATATAAACTAGAATACATTTTTCTATCAAATTAGAAATGGGCTAGAAATATGTGTTATTAGAGATATGTGTTATTTAGAAAACATTCCATAGAAATCAGAAAATTAGGCAGGAAAACTGTTTGCTGAATAAAACTTGGATTAGGTCATAGCATTTCTTCTGCACAGACCCAGAAAGCTAGACTACAGGGTAATCATTATGCCCATAGCCATAGTGTAGAAGCTACCCTGCATGCATTGCAGCTTGCCACGTACATCACAGCTTGTCCACCATCTCCTTACTGGTGAGTCACTATGTACATGTGACCCCCTCCTAGGAATCAGATATCTGGCCATCACCCTTGTTGGACTAAAAGTCTGTGGAACCTGCCTTCTGAACTCAATGCTTCGACACGTGAAGTTTGTGGCCTCGCTGCAGAGTAGGGAGAAAGGTGACATGTAACAAAGGTAGCTTCTACAGTTGAAGAATGGAATATTTCTCTTAGGAAGAAATTTGGCAAGATAAAAACACTTAACAATATCACTTGATTATAGAAAATGACTAACAGTAGTTGAAAGGCTACCTATTATACTCAATGTGATTATCTTTTATTTTATGGCTTTAAATATTTTTAATATCTTACTATTTAGTTGTTTTTATCTTTAAGAGTGAGCAGTCAGGAAAGGAAAAGAAACTATAGATGAAATCTAAGGTAAATAGCAGGGCTTCTTTTTTTTAATGCATCTTACATCCTACTCACTGCCCCTCCAGACACCCCATCTCATAATCCTTCCCTCATCCCCCATTCCCCACCCCCTTCTCTGAGGGTTGGAGGCCCCTGGGTATCCCCCACCCTGGCACATCAAGACTGTGCGGGGCTAGGCACTTCCTCTCCCACTGATGTCAGACAAGGCAGCCCGGCTAGAAGAACGTAGCCCACAGATAGGCAACAGCTTTTGGGATAGCCCCCAATAGCAGGGTTTCTTATCTTTAAATTTGCTGCAATTTTGGCCACTCAAATATACATACACACTACTTTTTTTTTTTTTTTTTTTTTTTTTTTTTTTTTTTTTAGCATATAGCAGAAGCAATCACCATGAAAAAAATCTTAAACTCTCATCCATTTACTGTTGTATTCTAGAACCTTTGTGGACATACAGGTCTTTTTGTCATAGTGAGGTGTGGCTTTTCAATTCATGATGATGTAGAAGACTGAGAATCAATTTAAACAGTAAGGTAGCAGCAGGCCCAACAGAATAAAAATCACTTCGAGAGGAAAGAAGCAAAGCAGGGGTGACAAAAGCAGTCCTGCCTGGGACGGTCAGCTCCCTCCTGGTGTGGGCAGCAGAAGCTGACAAGACAGGCCCCTTATCCCTTTATCCCCCAACAGCCTTGCTCTGTGTCCTTCATTCTCCGTGGCTGCAGAAGTTTGCAATGAAGAGGCAGCTCTGCAGTTCTCACCCAGCTGCTTGCTGGCGGCGTACCGCACTGTTAAGTGGACAGGCGCTGCAAAGGTTTATGTCTACAATGACTCTCCATAGTCCACGTAAATATGCACTAGTCTGTCTTCTTCATTTTGAGTTTAGCAATTGAATTTTGTCCCAATTTTAAACTTTTCCATAGGTTTAAACACCTATTGTGTGGTGTGTGTGTGTGTGTGTGTGTGTGTCTGTCAGAGTAAGTTTAGTTAGATTCTAATGACAACCAAAACTACGTCAATGGCTTTACACAAAGTAAACCGTGTGACACTCATCACATGTCCAGTGGGATACATATATTGGGGCAGAGATCTGCTGCCAACTCCTCTAGCCCCACCCAATCATGTTTACCTTAGTATTTATGTTCTGGTTATCCTGTTCCTCAGTAAATTCAGGGGAAGATGGCCCAAGGCTGTCTTGGAGCTGGAGCCTCAGAAGGAGATCTCTGGCATCTGTGTTTGACTCACAACCCCCAGAGCACAAGAAAGACCTTCAAGTAGGTCCCAATATGCAAGAGGAGGGTTGGTTAGTATGCTCAGGGCTATGTTGGGGAAGCTTAGAAGCAATACTCCTAGGAGAAGGCATAAAGGGTTCATTAAAAATTTCCCATCCATCAAGGTATAAGTAAAGCGAGGCAGCTTCCGAGCATTGAGGGTTTAAAGACATCACCCTGAAACTAATGCAGCTTGGTTGCCTTGTCTTGGGCAAGGCAAAAGATGGTCTCCAAGTCAGTAGCAATGAGGAGCTTTTGAGTTTTGTTGTCCAGCCACTTGGAGAGTTTCCTGATCTCAGGGGAAAATGACTTTTAATCAAGTGGCTTTCTGTGAATACAGGGAGTGCCAAGGAAATGAGTTAGCAGATTAAGCCAAAGGAGGAGGATGCCTCCTGTATGCTGCCTTCTGCCTGGGGTGCTTGGCAATTGAAGAACCTGATTCTGACCTGTAGGCATTGTCCCCAAATGCTTAAAATAACTTACACCCAAGTGTCAAGGCTTAAGGACCCAACAACAGCCCAAGCTGGACTTTAGTTTAAGATTTACTGCTGGTGTATTACTTAATGTGCAATACACACACACACACACACACACACACACACACACACACACACACACAGGCACGCATGTTTATATGTATTTGCTTTTTAAAAGCATACTTAGCAATCCCATAACAATTTTGGTTTTCTATCCCAACAATCATAATAAAACATCTTTATGTATGTTTTCTATCTGAGAAAGAAATCAAAATCTGCTCTACTGGGCCTCTGCTGTTGTAATAGTCAGGATGTGAAACCAACACATACTTGTTAGATCTTAAGCCTAGCATAGGATGATTTTGTGTAACACCACAGATGTTGTTGTAAAAATATAAAAATAAAAAAGTATGGTTGTCTTTTATCCCCCTTATAGGTCCAGCACCTCAATGTCCCAAGATATCTGCTGGATATCTTGCCAGAGCACGCATCCCAACTCCGTGGTGACCCAGACCAGCCGCCCCACGCTCCATTACACTTAAATCTACACATGAAAGAACACACAACACAATAATCCTTGACCCAATTGATAAGATATAATCGCCCTCCTAAACATACAGAGCCCGGTACCATCCATCCCTTAAGAACATTAATAACAACCTGTAAATACACAGAGCGGAATCTTATCATCACCCGCCATATTGTCCTGCCACAGCTTCTCCCTGTGTCCCTCCTGTCTCTTCTCCTTTCTGTTCCAGTCTCCTCCTCTTCCTCAAACTTCTCTCCACCCATGCTTCCTTCTCCTCCAATGACAGGCCTCCTTCTATCCTGTACCTGTCCCTCTCCTGTATTTTAGAGGAGAGAAGGTTCTGGTGAGGTCACCTGAGTCCTGAGTATGTGACAGGGCAGCTGTTCTTGGGGCAGTGGAATTAGCATCAGAATACAGAGAACTCCAGGGCAAAGCACAGCACACAGAGATCAAAACATTGGCTGAGCTCCTGCCTGCAGCCTCTGCTTCCAGGTGCCCTCAGGTTGGAGGCGCATGGCTCCTTGCAGGTGTAAGTCTCCATCAAGGAGCCTTACCTGCTGCTCGTCAGCCAGGACTCTTTTGGCAGGTGCTGGTGGCTAATGTCCTTCACACGGGTCCTTTCCCATCTTCAAGTGAATAGAGGTAAAGACTCTTTCCTGCGATTCTGCTCTGTCTGGTGTCTTCTTGTGGAGCAGGAGAGAAGGCTGTATGTTTTTAAAGGCCTGAAATGCTTTCCCAGTCAGTCAATCTCCCTGCCTTTAAACAACTAATTAATGACTGTAGTTAATTAGTAAAGTCCCTTTTGCTGTGTAAAGTAATGTAATCGTCAGGAACTGCATAGAATTCTGCCTAACTCACTTGAACTCTCTCTCACAGACCTTCACTGAATTGAGTTTATAGGTTGCATAGCAACATGGCACATCATTTAGAACATTACACATGAATCACCATAATGCAGTATATTTAAATTAAATTGGGCTTATTGTGAATGTGACATAAAGATTTTTATGTGCCACAGATTTATAAATGAGGCTATAACTGTTTCAGGTAATAGAGTATATCAAATGACAAGGTTTAAGGGCTACTCTAATAGCATTGAGCTAGGAACTTCTGATTCCTTGACAGGGAGTAGCATAGCTCCTCCATGTAGGCTGTTAACCATGCCCTTTTGTACACTAATGCAACAAACTCAAACTCCAGAGAGAAAGGCTGCCAGGGGTCATCTGCTCCTCTCCTTGCCCTTGTCTTATACAACTAGCCCCAGACTCAGAGGAAGTCACCCAACCAGCTAGTCAGTGGTCATGACTAGGCGGAACTGTTACCTGTTCCTGATCTGGAACTGTAGCAGTGTCTTCGTTGAAGGCTTTCTGTGTATCAGGTGCTCTTCCAAGCTCTTAGATGTGTATTTTCCTTAACCCTCACCACTGCTGTGCCAGTCATGTGCTATAGTCTATGGTTTGAGACATAGACATAGAGGGGTCTTGCTCACAGTGCCAAACAGTGTTTTAAGAGGAGAGAAACAATTTGATGTGGGAACTAACTGGTTTGAGGCTGATGACTCTTCCTTCCCACTCCACCAGGCTACTTCTCCAGGGCCTTCTTCATACCGTCTCACGGTCTGCTGCACAACTACCCAGGCAGCTAGTTATATTCTAACAATAAATGAATGTGTAACAGAGAATTGTGGTCTGGGCCCTGGGGACACATTCTGGTCCTGTCCCTTGCTGTGTGACTTGAGAAAACCTTGTGATGTGCTGGGCCCTCAGATGCCTCCTCTGTCAGGTGGGGATTTTCGGAGTTATGAAGAAGCTGTGTGAATAAAGCAATTGTGTCAGAGGATCCATGCTTTTTTCAATGTTGTTGTTCTTAGCCAAGTGGTGTCTAGTTCTCATCGTCCACTGACAGCGTATTTCAAGTCATTTTCACTTGGTAGTGTCAGACTAAGTGGGAAACAATAGGCTTTGCAATTGCTGAGTCTTACTCCTGAGACCTCTAGGAGCTTTGGTCCCTTTGTAGGTCACATGTCATTTCCTTGTCTGTTTCACATCCCACATCTCAGAATGTCACTGAAGTATGTCACAGGTGATGGCAATTATTCACTCGGGGCAGTGCTAAATGAAATGAACATTAAAGTAGGACTCAGCCCTCACGCAGGCTCTCCATATCAGCCTAGTGTTCTTGTGACTTCTGTGGGGAAAGAACATGCTGCTTTGTGGCACAGCTATTTGAGATCACTCTAAAATAAAATGGTAACTGCTAGGGACTAGGAAGATGGGTCACAAGGTGAAGGGCTTGCTGCACAGGTGTGAGGACTAGAATTTGGATCCTAGCACCGGAGGAAATGTCAATGTCAAGGCAGCCATGTCATTAGAGCTACATGATTAGCCTGTCATCAAGCTCCGAGTTCAACTGAGAGACGCTGCCTCAATGAGCAAGATGGAGTGCATCTGAAGAAGACTGCCAAGCTCAGCCTCGGGCCTCCACGTGTGTGTGAATGCCTGCCATACACAGGTGCCCATATATATGCAAGTATGCACATACGTGCTTGCACCACACACAAAGACATATGCAGAAAAGTCATTATATTACATTGATGGATACTACAGACGACTCTGCTACTGTCACTTTTTTAAACATTCTTCTTATGCATGTGTATATTTGTTTTTCTAAACCATTTGAAAGTAAATTGCAGGTAATAGTAGATTTTGCATCCAAATACTTAACATATATCTGCTAATAATAAATAAACTTTAATACCTAAAAGTTTAGCAGAGTTCTTATCTAATCTAATCTCTAATCTGTATTCAATTTTTCCCTACCTTAAAATGTATGTATGATTTTATTAAAAATGAGTTATTTCACTTTGGTTTTACAAACAAGGCAAAATCCGTATACCCAAGGTCACTGGATTCCAATCTCCTTGCTGTCTTATAATCTAGAAGGTAACCTTACCTAGTTTGCTTGTTTTCATGGTGTTAACTTGTTCAGAGACTCGACCAATTGTCTTGAACAATATCCCATATCTGGCTTTGTCTGGCTGCTTCCTGTGTGCATGCTACTTGTCTTGTGACTTTACTGTCTATGCTTTTCAAAAGCTAGAAGGCTTGATTAGAAACACATTGTATATTTTTGTCCAGAACAGCTTGATAGGTGATTCTGTATGCTTTCTATCAGGAGGGTTACGTTTGACTGTTCCTGTCCTCAGTTGTCAGGGACTTGGTTAAGATGGTGGTGGCTCTATTGCCCATGCTGAAGTATCTTTTTCTCCCTTAATAACTAGAACTAATCTGTGAACTGGTTACCTAGCTCATACAACTTCTTCAGGGTCTAACTTTTAACAGTAGCCTCCATTGGTGAACCATGCTAAAGTCATTTATTCCACTGGTGGCTACAGATTAGTATTTTTAAGTCTGCCTCTATTCAAGTGTTTCTGAGTGGAGCAAATATAAGAGAGTTGGTTAAAAGAATCTCAGCACATCAGTAGCCTTATGGTTTTTTACCATCGATCAGTACAACATGTTTGCTACTCATCCAAACAGCATCTTTTGATTGGCTGAGGATCAGTCATGATGGGTATTTTGTGTCTACTCTAAAGCATCTTATTGTGTTTCCAAGTTGGAAATGAGAAATGGGTGAAATCTAAAGCAATGTTTCAAAACGGAGCAAATATAAAAAGTGTGGTGAGTCTTACTGTGTCAGTATCACCAAGAGGGTTATGAGAACTTACTGATACCAGCTACTGGAAGAGCATGTCCCAGTTCCATGCCATTTCTCTCCAGATGCTGCCTTTATGCAGTCTGTGAAGCAAATGAGTAGAGCATTGGTGGCCTCCATGCTCTTCACGGTCTGAGCTCTTATGCACACCCCACTTCCCACTAGCCCACACACCTTTGTCATGGCTCTTGCGTCTCTGCACATGTTCACTCCTGGTTTTGTTCTTTTGTCCACGAAGTTTCTTTTGCCCAGGACACACTACTAGCACATTCTCCAAGCTCAGCTCAAACCCTACTCCCTCCCAGAAGCTCAGATCTCTCGAGGCAGAGGCAGCATGTCTTAGCCCTGCTATGTGTACGGTCTCTCCTTCTCAGCTTCAGTCTTCTGGAGGCCTTCCTTCCTCCACAGATGCAAACACCTTAGCACTCACCATGCAAGGCCAAGAATCTAAACAGTCCTTCACGCGACACTTCAGGGATTTTATATTACACAGTCATTCTGGACGTTATTAACAGATGCAAAACTGCCACCAAATGCAGTTTTAACTATACAACTGTCCCTTTGTATAGCTTTCTTTGCCCTTTTCATATCCACTACCCTAAAAACTTTTTGTAAGAGGTAAAGCTAAAAATCAAGTCTCTCACCATCTGGTTCTTTGTAACTAATATGAAGACCTATTTCTTTCGCTAAGACAAAAGGATTGGGGAAAAAGGTAAGCATAAATTAATTTTGCATTTGAATGTTACAATGAAAGACAAAATAAAGAAGCATAAATTAATCTAATAATTAAAGTATTACAATGAAAACAAAGCTTATTTTATTATTCTTTGATTGAACCTCTTTGTTTCCTATGTTAATGGTTTGAAGACTGTGTCTAGTGGAAATACACAGTGGTACTTTGTGCTGCTCGCTCAGGGAAGTGATTTAAATACTGCTCCTCTGTGTCTCTAAGAACAACACTGCCTGTCTGCAGTCCTCCTCACTTGCAGCCTCCAGGTGCTTACTGCTCCCTTCTGTAACCAGCAGTGACAAAACCGGGATGCCTTTGAATTTCTGTCTTTGCAGAAGGAGGAGGTAAAAAGCTACGCAGCACTGTCCAGAGAAGCACGGAGACCGGGCTAGCAGTGGAGATGAGGAACTGGATGACAAGACAGGCCAGCCGGGAATCCACGGATGGCAGCATGAACAGTTACAGCTCAGAAGGAAAGTGAGTACGGCCACACCCATGCTCTGCCAGCAGGTCCTCCCCAGTCTGCTCACACAGGGCTAACTCCAGGAGTCGGCCCATGAAGGTCCTCCCCGGTCTGCTCACACAGGGCTAACTCCAGGAGTCGGCCCACTACCATTGGTCTCTTCACACAGGTAACTCACGGGACTCAGCCTCGCTGTGAGTCTGTGAACCTGTTTCACCCTCTGAGAGTTGACATATCTGGCCTTTTATTCTGAATGAAGTACCTTGGGGAGATAAAGGGCTTTACTTCCATGACAAGATGCTGAAGTATGACTCTCATCATTACCTACAAATAAAAGTTTGTCCTAGCTTAAAATAATAAAGCCACAGAAACAATGAGTCCACCTGCCACAGAAACCATGTGGGCGGTATTAGTTTTTTTAGTATATATTTTTACATTTATTCATTTATTTTATGTATCTAAGTACACTATCACTCTCTTCAGACACACCAGAAGAGGGCATCGGATCCCATTACAGATGGTTGTGAGCCACCATGTGGTTGCTGGGATTGAACTCAGGCTCTTAACTGCTGAGCCACCTCTCCAGCCCCAGTATTAGTTTTTTGCGTCTTTGCTGGAGCCTGGGGACATGGCTGAGGTTAGCAGCACTGACTGCGGCTCCTCATTACCCACATTATGACTCCCTGTTGAAACTGCAGGTAGAGATCAGACACCATCTTCCTGCTTCCTGGGGCGCTGCATACACATGCTGTACACACATGCACGCAGGCAAAACAACAACCATGCACAAAATAATTTTAAAACAATTCTTTACTTTTTAATTTTATTTAATCTTTTTTTACACTCTAGATTTGAACTCTCTCCCAGTCCACCCTCTGACTGTTCCCAATCCCATACCTCCTTCCTGACTGGATTCTCCTCATCTCCCCTATACCAGACCTCTAAACTCCCTGGGGCCTCCAGTCTCTTGAGGATTAGGTGCATCTTCTCTGACTGAACACAGACCCGGGAGTCCTCTGCTGTATATGTGTTGGAGGCCTCATCTCAGCTGGTGCATGCTGCCTGCTTGGTGATCCAGTGTCTGAGAGGTCTCAGGGGGCCAGGTTAATTGAGACTGCTGGTCCTCCTGCAGGGTCCTTCTTCCAGTTTTTCCTTAATTCAATTCCAGGGGTCAGCAGCTTCTGTCCATTGGTTGGGTGCAGATATCTGCATCTGACTCTCCAGCTGCTTGTTGGGTCTTTCTGAGGTCAGTAATGGTAGGTCCCTTTTTGTGATAGCCTCAGTAACAGTGTCAGGCCTTGGAGCCTCCCCTTGAGCTGGATCCCACTTTGGACCTGTGACTGGACTCCTTCCCTCAGGCTCTTCTCCATGTCCATCCCTGCAGTTCTTTCAGACAGGAACAATTATGGGTCAGAGTTTTGACTGTGGGATAGCAACCCCATCCCTCACTTATGCCCTGTCTTCTGCTGGAGGTGGGCTCTACAAGTTCCCTCTCCCCACCGTAAGGCATTTCATCCAGTGTCCCTCCCTTTGCGTCCCTCCCTTTGTGTCTCAGGTCTCTGGTACATTCTGGAGGATCCCCAGCCTCCTCATCCCGAGGTCACCTGTGTTCATTCTTTCTGCTGGCCCTCAGGGCTTCAGTCCTTTTTCCCCATCCAATACCAGATCATGTTCCCCTCTTCCCCAGCCCAGTCCCCTTTCCTATCCAGTCCCTCCCTCCCCCCTTGTGATTGCTCTTCTCTCCCCCAAGTGGGATTGTGGCATTCTCATTTGGGCCTTTCAGGCCACTATGGATGTAGTGGAACCTGTGCCCCTGTGGCCTGCTGGGGCATCTTTTGTGTATATTCCCAAGAGTTGCCAGGTCTTCAGATAGATATATTTCCAATTGTCTGAGGAACCTCCAGATTGATTTCCAAAGTGGTTGTACCAGATTGCAATCCCACCAGCAGTGGAGGAGTGCTCCTCTTTCTCCATATCCTCCACAACGTGTGCTGTTGCCTGAGATTTTGATCTTAGCCATTCTGACTGGTGTGAGGTAGAATCTCAAGTTCATTTTGATTTGCATTTCTTTGATCATTAAGGGCTTTGAACATTTCTTTAGGTGCTTCTCAGCCATTCGAGATTGCTCTGATGTGAATTCTCTGTTTATTTCTATACCCCATTTTTGGTTTTTTTTGTTTTTTTTTTGGTGGTTAGCTTCTTGAGTTCTTTATTTATATTGGATATTAGCCATCTATCAGTTGCAGGGTTAATGAAGATTTTTTTTCCCAATTTGTAGGTCGCCAATGTGTCTTATTGATAGTGTCTTTGCCTTACAGAAGCTTTCCAGTTCATGAGGTCCCATTTATCAACTTAGAGTGAGAGCCATTGGAGTTATGTTTAGGAAATTTCCCCTTGTGCCAATGAGTTCAAAGTTCTTTCCCACTTTCTCTTCTATTAGATTCAGTGTATCTGGTTTATGTTGAGGTCCTTGACCCACTTGGACTTGAGCTTTGTGCAGGGTGACAAATACAGGTATATTTTCATTTTTCTACATACAGACAGCCTGTTTGACCAGCATCATGTATTGAAGATGCTTTCATTTTTCCATTGTATATTTTTGGATTCTTTGTCAAAGATCAAGTGTCTGTAAGTGTTGGTTTTATCTGGGACTTCAATTCTATTCCATTGGTCAACCTGTCTGTCTCTGTACCAACACCATGCACTTGTTATCACTATTGCTCTGCAGTAGAGCTTGAGGTCAGGGATGGTGATTCCCACAGTAGTTCTTTTATTGTTAAGAATTGTTTCTGGTTTTAGGTTTTGTTTTGTTTTGTTTTGTTTTGCCTTTCCAGATGAATTCCAGAATTGCTCTTTCCATGTCTTTGAAGAATTGGATTGGGATTTTGATGGGGATTGCATTGAATCTGTAGATTAACCTTTGGTAGGATGACCATTTTTACTGTGTTAATTCTGCCAGTCCATGAGCATGGGAGATCTTTCCATGTTCTGAGATCGTCTTCCATTTCTGTCTGGAGAGACTTGAAGTCATTGTCATCCAGCTCTTTCACTTGTTTGGTTACAGTTACCCCAAGATATTTTATATTATTTGTGCCTATTGTGTAAGGAGTTTATTCTCTAATTTCTTTCTCAGCCTGTTTATCATTTATATAAAGGAAGGCTACTGATTTATCCGAGTTAATTTCATATCCAGTCACTTTGCTGAACTTGTTTATCAGCTAGAGATGTTCTCTGATAGAATTTTTGAGATATGTACTATCATGTCACCTGCAAATAGTGACACCTTTATTTCTTCTTTGCCAATTTGTATCCCTTTGATCTTTTTCTGTTGTCTTATTGTTCTAGCTAGCATTCGAGTACTATATTGAATCGATATGGGGAGAGGGGACATCCTTGTCCCCGATTTTAGTGGGATTGCTTCACATATCTCTCCATTTAATTTGATATTGACTGTTGGTTTGCAGTAAATTGCTTTTATTATGTTCAGGTGTGGACGTTGAATTCCTGATCTCTCCAATACTTTTAACATGAAGGGGTGTTGTATTTTGTCAAATGCTTTTTCAGCATCTAAGGAGATGATCGTGTGATTTTTTTCTTTGAGTTTATTTAAATAGTGGGTTACATTAATGTATTTTCATATATTGAACCAACCTTACATCCCTGGTATGAAGTCTACTTGATCATAGTGAATGATAGTTTTGATATGTTCTTAGATTCGGTTTGCAAGAATTTGCATCAATATTCATAAGTGAAATTGGTCTGAAGTTCTCTCTTTTTTGGTTGGGTCTTTGTGTGGTTTAGGTATCAGAGTAACTGTGGCTTCGTGGAATGAATTAAGTAGTATTCCTTCTGTTTGTATTTTATGGAATAGTTTGGGGAATTAGGTATTAGGTCTCCTTTGAAGGTCTGATAGAATTCTGCACTAAACCTATTTGGCCCTGGGCTATTTTTGGTTGGGAGGTTTTTAATGACTTCTTCCATTTCCTTATGGGACATGGGCCTGTTTAGAAAGTTTACCTATTCTTGATTTAACTTTTGTATGTGGTATCTGTCTAGAAAACCATCCATTTCATCTAGATTTTCCAGTTTTGTTGAATATACGCTTTTGTAGTAGGATCTGATGATTTTTTAAATTTCCTTCGTTTCTGTGGTTATGTCTCACTTTTCATTTCTGATTTTGTGAATCTGGATGCTGCCTCTGGAGTCTTTAGTTACTTTGGCTAGGGGCTTATCTATCTTGTCCATTCTCTCAAAGAATCAGCTTTTGGTTTTGCTGATTCTTTGTATCATTCTCTTTGTTTCTATTTGGTTGATTTCAGCCCTGAGTTTGACTATTTCCTGCCTTCTACTCCTCTTGGGTGAGTTTGCTTCTTCTTGTTCTAGAGCTCTCAGATGTGCTGTTAAGTTGCTGGTGTAAGATCTCTCCAGTTTCTATACCAGGGTGCTTAGTGCTATGAATTTTCCTCTTAGCACTGCTTTCATTGTGTTCCATAAGTTTGGTTATGATATATCAACATTTTCATTAAATTCCAGGAAGTTATTTATTTATTTATTTATTTATTTATTCCCTGACCAACTTATCATTGAGTAGAGAGTTGTTCAGTTTCCACGTGCATGTGGGCTTTCTGTTGTATTTGTTGTTCTTGAAGACCAACCTTAGTCCATTGTGATCTGATGAGATGCATGGGATTATTTCACTCTTCTTGTATTGGTTGAAGTTTGATATGGTTGATTTTGGTGAGGTACCATGAAGTGCTGAGAAGAAGGTTTATTCTTTTGTTTTTAACGTGAAATGTTCTGTAGATATCTGTTAAATCCATTTGTTTCTTAACCTCTATTACTTTTACTGTGTCTCTGTTTAGGTTCTGTTTCACTGACCTGTCCATTAGTGAGAGTGGGGTGTTGAAGTCTCCCACTATTATTGTATGGGGTTCAATGTGTGTTTTGAGCTTTAGTAAAGTTTCTTTAATGAATGTGGGTGCCCTTGCATTTGGAGCATAGATGTTCAGAATTGAGACTTGGTCTTGGTGGGTTTTCCCTTTGATAAATACGAAGTGTCCTTCCTCATCATCCTTGATTACTTTTGGTTGAAAGTCTATTTTATTGAATATTAGGCAACTCCAGCTTGTTTTTTGGGACCTTTTGCTTAGAAGATCTTTTTTCATCCTTTTTATCTGAGATAATGTCTGCCTTTGTCATTGAGGTGTGTTTCTTGTATGAAGCAAAATGCTGGATCTTGTTTGCTTATGCAATCTATTAGCTTATGTCTTTTTATAGAATAGTCCATTAATATTGAGAGATATTAAATGCAGGTGATTGTTAGTTCCTGTTATGCTTGTTTTTGTAGGTGGCTTTATGTGCATGTGGTTCGCTCCTTTTGGCTTTGTTGTGAGATGATTAATACTTGTCTTTTCTTTGTTGTAGGTATATTCCTTGTGTTGGAGTTTTCCTTCTAGGATCCTCTGTAGGGCTATATTGATAGATACTACTTGAATTTGGTTTTGTCCTGGAATATTTTGGTTTCTCCATCTATGTTGATATAGAGTTTTGCTGGGTGTAATAACCTGGGTTGACATTTGTGTTCTCTTAGAGTCTACATGATTTTCACCAGGCTCTTCTGGCTTTTACTGTCTTATGTTAAGAAGTCTGGTGTCATTCTGATAGGTCTACCTTTGTATGTTACTTGGCCCTTTTCCCTTATAGCTTTTAATATTTTTCTTTGTTCTGTGCATTTAGTGTTTTGATTATTATGTAATGGGAGAATGTTCTTTTTTGGTCCCATTTATTTAGTGTTCTATAGGCTTCTTGTACCTTTATGGCCATCTCTTTCTTAAGGTTGGGGAAGTTTTCTTCTATGATATTGTTGAAAAAGTTTTCAAGTCATTTGAGCAGGGGGGTCTTTATTCTCTTCTATCCCAATTCTTCTTAGATTTGGTCTTTTCATTGTGTCCTAAATTTCCTGGATTTTTTGGGTCAGAAGTTTTTTTATGTTTTGAATTTTCTTTGACAATTCTGTCAGTCTCTTGTAAGGTATCTTCTACACCTGAGATTTTCTCTTCTATCTCTTGTATTTTGCTGGTGATGCTTACATCTGTAATTTTTTACCTATTTTCTGGTTTCCTATTTCCAGGGTTGACTCCATTTGTGTTTTCTTTATTGTTTCTACTTCCACTTTTAGGTTTTGGACTACTTTATTCAGTTCCTTCACCTGTTTGATTGTGTTTACCTGTATTTCTTAAGGGGTTTATTTGTTTCCTCTTTAAGGGCTTCTACCTGTTTACCTGTGTTTTCCTGTATTTCTTTCAATGAGTTATTTATATCCTCCTTAAAGGACTCTATTATCTTCATGAGTTAGGATTTGAAGTCTACTTCCTCATTTTAAGCTGTGTTTGTGTGTTCAGGGCTTGCAGTGGTGGGAGAACTGGTTCTGATGATTCCCAAGTATATTGGCTTCTGTTGCTTATGGTCTTGCGCTTGCCTTTTTCCATCTGGTTATCCCTGGTGTTTACTGGTCTGTCTGGAGTCTGCCTCTTTTGTCTCTGGGTTGCTTCAGGTCTCCTGGTCTTCCTGCAGCCCTGGCTTTAGCAGACTTTCTGCAGGGCCATTCAACTGTGGGGTCTTCAGAGGGGCAGAGAAGATGCTGATCTGTTGTCCTGGCTGCGGTAGATTTCTTGGGAGGCCTTCAGACTGTTGGGTCTTCAGAGGAGCAGTCAAGCTATTGTCCTGTGTGAAGCCATTCTCCAGGAAGGCCTACAAGACTATGGTTTCTGTTTCCCTGTGTGCAGCTGCCAGGGAGGCTTTCAGTCTGTTGGGTCAGTTGCCCTGCATGCTGTGGAGGCCCCAGAGGTCTTTAGACTGTGGTGTTGGTTGCCCAGTTACCCTATGTACAGAGGAACTCCTAGGATGCCAGTTGTCCTGTGTACAGCAGATCTCCTTGGCTGCCTCAGGCTGTGATGTCAGTTGCCCAGAATACAGCAGATCTCCTGGGATGCCTCATGATATGGTGTCTTCAGGGGAGCAGACTAACCAGAAGTCTGCCCTGGCAAAAAGGAAAGGCCAGAAGGAGAGTGGAATTTGGTGGAAGGGGGGTTTGGAGGGTAATGGGTCTCATGTTCACTGGGCTCCCAGTGGCAGCTGTGGGACTTCTGGAGGATCCTTAGCTGATATTCTGAGTGCAGTGGTTCTCCTGGGATGCCTCAGATGTGATGTCTTCAGGGGAGCAGACTAGCTAGCAGTCCATCCCAACAGAAGGGACTGGCCAGAAGGGCTAAAATCAATCGTTAATGTAAAAAATCTTTAATCTGCTGAAGAGATGCTAATGGAAAATTTAGAATTCTTAATTCATACTTAGTTTTATGTTCTGAAAGTTTTATCATTTACCTTAATTATGTGAAACCAACAATCAAAAGGCAGTGGCAACAAAAAGTTGGTAAGCCTTTTCCTCTGTGTAACATTTCTTTGAATCCACATCTGTAAGTGGTGTAGTCCTGTCTCTAACGAACAGCAGAACTTGTGACTTCCCATCTATAGGTGAGATGCAAAGGGCATCAGGAGAGGAACGGGAATGTTAGGCTGGGGTCTACTCTGCCATCACCATGGGAGTGCGCAATGATCAGACACATGTAGCCAATTCGCAGATGCAAAACTATAGGAAATATTGGCTTATCATTAATTACATAACCCAGTGATGTTTTCTCCAACATACTTCCGCAGTTTTTAAGTAGGGCCATATAAGCATACCAAATGTTTGAGACTTGAGGCAAAGGGGAAGAAATAGATTCCCAAGGAAGCCCAGAAGCATGAAAGGCTAGCATAGCGGTGGCTCAGTCCCAGGCATGTGGCACACCATGCAGTGCACTAAAGAAACTTGGTATTTCTGGAAGAAAATTGAAGATAAACCTGCCCTGAGCTGTGGACTTTGTGAACCATTGCCTGGGCTATAAAAATGTTTACTTCATGGTCTCAACATACAGTTTATAGTCATGTATAACTTCCATCTCAGATGTTGACCTCATATTGAAGAAGTTACATGAGTACTTATAAACTCATTCAGTAAATATTACCTTTCAGCATTCCAGACAGTGGGCTGTGAGTTGGAGGTGTGAGTCACACACACAAATCAAATCAGAACTTAAGACAGTGGGTTTCAGAATCACAAGAGCAGGATTCGCACAAGGAGACTGCAGCTCTCTGCTTGGCTTCTGGCACTTTGTATCTTTGGTGCATTATACAATGCTCCTAACGTGAAGGCGGCTCACTAAGGCTGACGGGCATCTGCTGTTGCTCTAGGCTCCCGGAAGAGCTGGAGCAAACAACGCCGGCCAGCCAACCTCCATCCAGGCCAACCTCCATCCAGTCCAAAGACAAGCTGGACCTCAGCAAGAAATTACATTTATAAGGAAAATAGTAAAAAAAGAAAAATACAGTAAATTGAGTAGCATAAATGTTGATGATGAAATAAGGCAAGAAAAATAAATGAGGGAAGTTCAACTATCTTTTAAGACCTGATTTCAGATCTCTTCATCCCTGAAGAAATGAACCCACTTACTTCCTTAGTTATTTTTGTTTAAATTTTTATTACATTTACTGAGAGAGACAGGAATGAGCACCTTCGTGCTGTGGCATGCATGTGCAGATCAGAGAGCAAGTTGCTGGGTCCATTCTCACCTTGGGCTGTGTAACCATGGAGATCAACCTTCAGGTTTGGTAGCAAGAACTTTTACTCACTAAGCCATCTTGTTGGTCCACTTTCTTAGAGTTTATGAAGAGCTTGTGTGATCTGTGCATGCATTTCAGCTGTGTCTGGGCCACATTATTCAGACTACTGTAACGAGATAATAAGAATGACATTTTTAAAAAAATAAATGAGAGGATCGGGGTAGGATTTTCCATAAGGGACAAATGGACTGTAACTTTGATCAGAAGGCACCCATGTTTGAGGAAGAACATTCCAAGCTGAAGCAAAGCCAAGCACTAGAGCAAGAGTTTGCCTACAGCAGGCAAACTGTGTGGCCCTGTAGAAGGGAAAGGGAGTGCAGCACATGAGGGACAATGGTGTGGGCTGAGGTTGAATGTTTTTGTTTTATAACATAAGACTTTATCTTGAGTGGAATGACCTAGCTTTAATTTCATCAACTCACTTTGACTGCTGAGGGGCAAAAGAGGGAGGCCATTCAGTAGGTGTTCCAATAATGCACCAGAAACGTAATGGTGACGGGGACCAGAATGGTAGCATTAGTGAGATCAGAGTCTGCATCTCTTTTGAAGTAGCCTAAGCAAGATTTGTTGGTACATTGCATGTACGTAATAAGATACATGCTATCGGTTTGTTAGGTCTACCATAATAAAATACCATAGATTCAAACATCAAAAATCCTGGATTTTTCCAAAATTTAGAGGTTGAAAGTTCAAGATCAAGGTATTAATAGATTTGAATTCCAAGAAGTTCTCTTTTACACATGGCCTCCTTCTTACATCATCTACAGCCTTTTCTCTCCACATTCTCCGTGTCCTTTCCTTCCTCTTTTACTAGAATTATTTCCCAGCCCCTACCCCTGTGACTTCATTTAACCTTTATTTATGTTTATTTGTGCTGTGGCCCCTTTTTAAAATATAGGCACACTGTGGGTTAGGACTTCAACATTTAAAATTTGAAGCAGACTTGACAGATAAAAAGAGCAATTGGAAGACAGTGTTACCTCATGCTCAGGAGATATCCTATCAGCCAAATAAGCTGTTGGAACAAAAGGGTGTGGTCCAAAGGAGGGCTAAGTCAGAGGTGCTCTAGGGTGGCCAACATCAACAGAGACACCACTAAGTTGGGTGGAGCTTCCAAGGGGACTCAGACACATGGAAAAGGTATGAGGTAAAAGATGCAGTTTTGGTATATAATGACAGAACTGACAGAGATTAAGGCATAGTGGCAGTGTGAAAGAGAGGAAAGGGATTTTCTAAGAATTCAGGGAAAGAAATGGGGTGTGGGCTGGGGAGGAGAGCACAGTCCAGAAAGGGGTTGGTCTTCCTGGGAAGATGGCATGGCAGCCTGTTTATGTGCTGGGGAGAATGATACAGAAGGGCTTTTTTTTTTTTCAGGCATAAAAAAGATAAACAATAGGCTCTATCTCTTAGTGTAGCTAAGAGGATTAAACACGTCATGGCGTAAGTGTAGACTCAGTGTGGACTAGGCATGTGTGACAGAAACCATCTCCCTTACCCCCAAGACCAAGCCAGAGAAGACACACAAACGGAAGCCTACGTGATGTGGCAGTCGCTTCTGGTGACAGGCATGGGAGGCTATAGAGTGTACGATGAACTGAGAGCTATGAGAGGTGCCGTGGATGTTGGGGTCCAGTGACTCTTAGTGGCATCAACATTGCCACATCAGCAAGGCCCACGGGAAACTCAAGGCTTGCCGGAACGGAAGGAAGGCTGAGGGTTTAACTTTTTGTGTCATTCTGCTTTCAGTCTGATCTTCCCTGGGGTCCGCCTGGCCTCTGACAGCCAGTTCAGCGATTTCCTTGATGGCTTGGGCCCTGCTCAGCTAGTGGGACGCCAGACCCTGGCGACTCCTGCAATGGGTGAGACTTTCTGTCATATGACTTTGTCGTCCTTTAGATTATTGAGAGTCACCATCCTTCAATGTCATGCGACTTTTAACAAGATTTACCAACAAAAATAGAGAGTCCTAGGTTTTAACAGTAAATGTTCTTAGCTTTTTCCTTTTTGTTTGTAATGTCTGATCATCTTTAAAGCAAGACATTGATGAGAACATTTAAACCTTAGAGAATATGTCTTAGATTTAAGAATATATCTGGGGAATGTCTGACGCACAGTTCTTCCGACGTCCTGTTTTCTTCCCTGTGTGCTCACCAGGTGACATTCAGGTGGGGATGATGGATAAGAAGGGACAGCTGGAGGTAGAGATCATCCGGGCTCGAGGCCTTGTGGTAAAACCAGGTTCCAAGACACTGCCAGGTAAAAGAGAAAGAAGATATTTTCTGTTATTTCTTATAGTCTGTGTTGTTTTGATGTAAAAGTTACCTTTCTTTCTTGAAATCGTCTTAATAAAGAAGTGAGTAGAGAACTCTGTTGTTGTAGGGCTTGGGGACTGAAGCAGTTTGCATGCATTCTGAGGGATCTGTGACTGAGTGGCCGGAAAGAGATGGTGCAAGAACATACATAGTTGAGGCCTCCATCTTTGGTCAGTCACATGGTTTCAGGCCAATCTCAACCTCTATGTCCTTCTCAGTGCATTATTAGTAAATTAATTACATAACTTTGTCAGAGTTAAGTTATAGACTTAAATCTACATATCTTAGATGACTTAACCGTTTCAATTAGGCTTACCAGATGATATATCACCTATTATAGAACTAACAAATTTTCATGACCATACATTAATAATTATGTTTCTTAGTAGCTCTTTAATACTTTATATTATTTCACTTCTATTAACAAAATATGTAAGAGGCTCTGTCATAACTTGATGCCACACATTTCAAGCATCATTATAATTGAAGGTGCTCAGAGCCATAGCTTGGTACAGACTCTTATGTGCTATGAAGAGATCAGGAGACCCTGTGCAAAATGCTGTGCATTCTGAAAACATCCCTGTCCCCAGCACCCACACTGATGTAATTATGCATTTCCCTCTCAACTCCTCAATCCTTAAAGGAATGGTGAGATGTGAGAATGTGCCATAGAACTCCTAGTGAGCTGCCTCTCCAAGCTACTTCTGAATGTATTCGCTCAGAGCCCATCCCTGCTTGGACTCACACCCTTACCAGTTAGTAAATGCTTTGAATGGTAAGGGAGTTCTATGGAGCAGGTGAAAAACAGCCTCATTTCAAACATGTTTATTGAGACCCAAATTTTGGTAATTTAAAAGCTTTTGAATCTTGTTTGTGACTAGAAGCATATTGCCTTATTTAATTCACATTTAATTCTATACAAGAAGGAGTTGTGGAGGAAAAAAAAAAGACCCACAAAGGCTATGTCAACAAACTTAATACTGAATGCCTGATAAGTATCATGTAGATCTGATGCAGAAGGCGGGCCAGTGGCTTGAGTGCTGCCTGCTCTTCAGTGAAGATGGAGCCCTTGTTCTCTGTGAACTGAGCTGGGCACTTCGCAGCCATGATCATCACTCACTCTGTTCTTTCTCCCAAGCACCATATGTCAAGGTGTACCTGTTAGACAACGGAGTCTGCATAGCCAAAAAGAAAACCAAGGTGGCGAGAAAGACGCTGGAGCCCCTGTATCAGCAGCTGTTATCTTTCGAAGAGAGCCCCCAGGGAAAGGTGTTACAGGTGTGTACTCAGGGCTGACCTCCGACGCAGGAAGGGACGCCCAGGAAGCCAGACCTGAGGTCTAGTTCTCTTCTGTGGAATTCTTTTCTGTTCCTCATGGCTGAAATTCTCTGAGGCAAAGCAGTGGCCAGTGCTGTACAGCTATGCCTGTTGCTGCTCTCCTTAAAGGGGAATGCCCCACAGACGTGTGAACTGGGTTACACTCCAGCTCAGCCTGCGCGGGCGGCCTCAGACACTGTCATGCACTTTCCCTTGTGTGACCCTGGCTTCTGGGAGTTAAGGCAGCATTGCCCTTAATCAGACACCACTTCTTACCTTGACCCTTGACAGCAGCTTATTAACCGAGCACATTGGCTGTCTTAGTGACAACTTTCTTCTCTGCTGTGATGTGTATGTCTATACTAACATTACTTTTCTCACTCTCTGCCAACAGATCATTGTCTGGGGAGATTACGGCCGCATGGATCACAAATCCTTTATGGGAGTGGCCCAGATACTCTTAGATGAACTGGAACTATCCAACATGGTGATTGGATGGTTCAAACTCTTCCCTCCTTCCTCCCTAGTAGATCCAACCTTGGCACCTCTGACAAGAAGAGCTTCCCAATCATCTCTGGAAAGTTCTACCGGACCTTCTTACTCTCGTTCATAGCAACTATAAAACTGTTGTCACAACAACCAGCGTTACAAAATCCAGAAGAAACCGCCCAGGTGGGGACCCTGGTCCCACTGCATGCTTGATGTTGTGTCTCCGGAGCCCACGTCTAGGGATAAAGAGCCATCCTGTGCTCTCAGAGGAGCCGTCCGTGCACAGTGTGCCCTAGCAAAGGCCCTCGGGTGAACGAGCAGAGCCAAGAGGAACTGTCAGGTTTGGAGTTCAATGACACTGAGTGTTGGTCCAATCTGAAGCCATGGAGTAATCTCAGAATCAGTCAGCCCTTTTCAATGGCACCTTTATATTTTTATTGTTTCTCTTCATTTATCTGACCCCAAAGCCCTGTTATGCCACAGAAATGGAGCTCTACAGCCATTAAGCCACATTACAGGCCAAGGAGCAAAGACCTAGGAAGCATCAGGTGAAAAGCAAGAGACCAAAGAAGTGGTCAGGAGCAGAGTCAGCCACCGTTCCTGGAGGGGGCTCCAGCAGGGAGAGCAGTAGACTGGGCTGCTCTGGGAGGCAATGTCATTCACTAATGCCAAGATGTGTTGGACTCTGAAAATCAAAATTCTGTGACTGCACTGTACTGAATGAAATTAAAGAAACTCTTTTTGCATGGACACAGATTAGCTGAATATTTAAATTATTTTCTCGGGGCTGCAACTTGCAAAAAAATAAATAAAAATCAGCCATTTTCAACAATTTATATTATTTTTAAAAATAAATTTCACTAGTGCATGGTTTTAAAATGGGAGAGAATGCAACAGGGTGATACAAAGACACACCAAGTTTATTCTTTAATCATAGTCTGTGTTTTGGCAGACATTACAAATGAAAATACTTTCTAGCAGATACAATTCTCTTTATGTGACAATAAGTATAATATATTCAGTTTATTTCCATGTTAAATATACAGATCTTATGATGTTCAATATGTGCACAGTTTTCACATCTTTCTTCCTCCTGTCTGTCTCACTTTTCTTCTCCCACTTTTAATCTCTCCTTTCCTTTCTCCCTCCTCGGTAAATCACACCCAACAAGTCTTTGACCTGACCCTCTTCTATCCCAGGTTTGACTCAGAGCCATAGATGCCTCTGAATTTATACATTTCTCAAATCTGTTGGAGAGCTTTCTTTATTTCAAGCATGTTGAAAGGATTTTGCAACATGACTTGGGACATAAAGCAAGTCAGCACGCATTGACAAGGAAGATACCTGAACATTTGCAGTTTATTGTACAGTGCATGGTAATTTTTTTCACCTTAAAGATTCAGTTTACAAAAAAATTCTGAAACCACGTGGCATTGTAATGTCTAACAAATTTGTTTTAGCACCAGCATTATTCATACGGGGGTTAAGTATGATTTGTAGGTCTTAGGTTTTGTTTGTTTTTTAATTCGTTACAGCAGTTTCTTTAGCTGATTTCCATTTACTATGTGAATAGAAACACTGCTCAACGTGTGGAGCCCTGAGAACAGGGATGTTTATTAATTCATTTTTCTGTAGTAAAATTCAATTTTTCACAAATTATATTTCTAAAGAAATATAGTAAACATAAATTTGCAACAATTTTAAAGCTCCAATTTTTAGGTGACTCGAGGAAAAGTCAAGAGTTATTTGATGCCATCACCAAGAGTCTACATCCCTATGTCAAGCCCACCTCTGCTTTACAGGCAGCTCTTACCACTGGGTAGCGCTGCAAGGTCCAGTTTCTCTCCAGGTCCCCGATCAACAGGAAATGTCACTGGTCGATGTATAAGCCGCCCATGCTTTCTGTTTCTCACACATGCTTTGAGATTGGTTTTAACATCTTACAGTCATTTTTGAAATCCATCTACATCCCATTTGTTTAAATGGAGGCCATGCACACACACACACAAACATTTTCTTTGTTTCTCCTTTTTGATTCAATGCTGACCATTGAAAACTGTCATGCTTGATATGGTGCAAAAGTTAAAACGAGCTCTCACTCAAAATGCCTTCTCCTAATGTGGTGCAACATGAACTACACCAAGACCATGTCTTGATTTCCTGAGCCCTAAGGTGGGTCCAGCCGAGGGAGTGAAAAAAAGAACACAATTTTATTGGAATAATTTAGACACCTGTGTACCAGCAGCAATTTGGTTTAATAGACCTGTAGTGTCTATGCTCGCCCTTAGAGTAGACGTTTACCATTTTCCTGACACTAAGGCGCAGCCACAGAATCCTTTCTGCATATTCCCATACACACAATTCCTCATTTTAGTAAGAAGGACATGACTGTGGAATATTTGTACATACTTGTCATTATGCAGTATTTATTTAAAAGTTGGTGTACTTTTTTTTTAAATTTTCACATGTCTGCACCTCAACTTGTGGTTAAACCATGTAAATAGCACTACGCCAGTGACCGTTGCTGCCCTGTACATGGAATGTTTTCAAGTAAAGGGAATTCCAGTTGGGGAAAAATGGGGGGAGGGCAGATTAGTCCTGTAACAAACACCAACTGATGTAAATCAAATTCATTCTGGTGATGGTATTTAACACTTTAAATAAAACATTTTCTTTACATATGTTGCTCAGGTGCTGTCTGAGATGTCTGCACTTGCATCCCCAAGCCAACCTCCACTCATCCTGTGCCGTGGTTCGTTACCAAGTCCAGACAATAGCGTCTCCTCCTCCCTTCCTTATGACAGGAATGCGTTTCTAGGTTTACCACATTGCTATTGGCAGAGTGTATCTGTGAAGTTTAGAAAGATTTCTGTTTTTATCATTAACAGTTGCTAGGGTGCTTTGCAGTTAAAGGACTCAGCAGCCTGTAATTTTATGAACAAAATGGAGGAGATTTCAGTTTGCCCTGAGGGTTACAGACAGAAGAACTACTGCTTACTCTCTGTTCTGTTGTTGTGAAGAGATGTCATGACCAAGTAAACTTACGGAAGAAAGCATTTAATCAGGGCTTGCTTACAGTTTCAGAGGATCAGTCCATTGTCACAATGGTGGAGATCATGGAAGAATGCAGGCTGCCTTGGTGCTGGAGCAGTAACGGAGAGCTAGATTCTCATCGTAGGCAGAGAGTGGGGAGAGCAAGACACGCTTGACCTGCTGTGGACGTTTAAAACCTCAAAGCCCATTCCCTGTAACACATATCTGCCAACAAGGCCATGCCTCCTCACCTTCCCAAACATTTCCACTAACTGGGGACCAAGAATTCAAACACATGAGCCGTTGGGGCCACTGCCATTCAAGCCACCACTCTGGGTATGCTGGGCCCTGGGTGAAGTTGTCATTATACTGATGTGTTTCTATTACAGAATCAGCTTTGTGAGGTGCTGGGGATTTATTTCCAGTTGGAGAGACACATATAGGAGCTTGACCTAACTGTTCAAAGACTGACTTGTGTGTATGAGTGTAAGTGTGTGAAACTGCCCCCGCATCATTCTCTGGCAGTTCCTCAAACCCCAAACGAGAACCCCAGAAGGTTTCTGTGGGGTTGTCCATAGGCTCCATCAAGCCCTTGCTGGGATTCATAGTCAGTGATGCCACTGTCTCTTCTTGCTCACAGCAATTTTCTCTATTGCCAGCCACCCCTCTATCCCAGCTCCTCAGCCATCTCATACTATTTGTAATTCTTCAAAGTATACCCCCTATTCTGGTAAGATATTTCTCTTGCTGTCTGATAACTCCTTTTATAAAGTCCCCCAAAGAATCCCTTCACTGCTCTCAAAACTGATCCGTCTTGGTCCCTTTTGCAATTCTCAAGAACAGTTCCTGACTCCATTCTTGCAGTGTGGTTGTCATGGATGGTAAGTCCTTCATACAACAAGGACTCTGATGCCAACTTTCCACAACGTTCTTGCCTGGGCTATGACAGGGGTAGGTAAGAAATCAATCACCAAAAATGACCTTTTCCTGACAACTTAAAAGTCATGTGCTCTCCACATTTGTCTCCACTGGGCCACCTTGTGAGGCCCTCTATGCCCACTTGTGTTTATGAGCAACACAAATACTTCAGGTTTGTGAAATGTTTGTTGAATGGGAGTAATGCCCAGTCACTTTCAAACATCAAATTTGAAAGTTTGAAAATGACTGAGCAGTTGCCCTCTTAGAGCATCAGGCACGCATGTAAGTCCCTTAGTCTGAAAATGAGGGAACAAACAAAAACTCTACCACTCAGTTTCCCCCTGTGACTCAACTCAAATCACTTACAACCACTGGCATTTACTTTCTCTTCTTGGAAGTAGAGAGAAGAACCAGCTACTCTTCTGTCATTAAATCAAAATTTTGACCAGCAATCAAGATTTTATATCCTGGGGCAAACATGATTTTTGTTTTTGCTTGTTATTTCCCCAGTGTTAAGAACAATGATTGGCATATAAACATAAATGTTGAATATCTGACATTTAGTGTAATCCTTGCGATCCTTGCTTCATTTAGCAACATTCCTCCAGGCATAACAGTGAACAAAACATGGTTACACTCAAGGCAGCTTTCATTTTGCCAAAGACAACCTGAGGGAAGACTCACAAGAGAGTGTACAGCATTCCTAATGTAAAGTCTCTAGGCTCTTGTAGGAACATGCAGTGAGGTGGCAGTAGGGGTGTCTGGTGTCCGTAGACAGCGATCAAACAGCATGGAGAGAATGGCAGTGGTAAGCCAGAGATGGAGACGAGGGGTAAGAGATCTAGAGGATTCTCTTTCTACCACCCCTTTCTCCACAGCATCTAAAGCAGTGACACTAAAAAGTGCCTGTGAGGGAGGAGTGAAGTGACGGATTGATGAGCTAGCAGAATGAGTAAAGGTTCTACATTCTGGATTATTTCTGAATCAGTAAAAATTGGGGTCTGAAAAGCTAGGTTTTAAAAATATATTTTATTTTTAATTGGTGGCTATGTATACATGTAAGTGCAGGTGCCCTTAAGGACCAGAAATATAAGATTCCTGGAACAGGAATACAGCCATCTGTGAACGTGCCCTATGTGGGTTTTAGGAGTCTTTAGGTCATCAATAAGATCACCACGTACTCTTTACTGCTAGGCCATCTCTACAGCCCCTCGAAGCTTGTTTTAATTTCAACTTGATGGGAGAGAGACCTACTTATTGCTAAGTTAATTCTCCACCAATGAAATGAACCAATTCAAGACAGATTAAATTATATTAAATTCAGGTTTATTGGGAAGCTGCTCTCAGACCTGTCCCTAAGGTCTAAGGCCAGGGGAGCCACCATGGCAGGAGAGAGCATGGGCAGAGAGAGAAGAGAAGAGAGAGAAACCAGAGGGAAGAGCCTCTTGGGTATGAGCAGCTCAGTTCCTGGGCTGGAAAGTTCTTTGGTCAGGAGCAGGGTATACCAGATAGGGACTGAGGGATGCTGGGAGAATCTAGAGGCCAAGTCTGCTTTGATAGGTAAAATGTACCTCAGTTCCCTGTCTTGGGTCAAACCAAACCCTTACCAAAGAGACAATTGATGAGGACAAATCTGAAATGGTTCCTGGAGTGTTGCTTCCTCTGTTACACCTTTGACCCTGAGGCAGTCTCTGCCCAGCAGCCCCAGCCTGGCCAGCATTTAAAGAAAAGGTTCTGTGAAGAAGACTCCAAAAACGGTTCCCTCAGCTCTCTTCAGAAAGACGGCTCGCATCAACGTGAGAGACCAAAGATTCCAAAACCCTGAAATTCATGTTCAAAATTTTCATAAGCTGAGGGGAGAAACTTCACATCTGTAACAGCTATTACACCTTTTGAAGACCAGCTTCCTGACCTTGGGGCATCCTCCTCTTACCCACCAATAGTTTCCATAAGCACAGCCATTTTTCACTGTATCTCATCCGCATGTTCCCAAATGGTGATAGGCTAGGGGTACAGACTTTAACTGGATCAACCCCTGTGCCTCACCTGCGAAGGTTTTTTGTTTGAGTTCTGTTTTATTTTGCCTCGATACCAAAGAGGTTGTCCATCTCTTCTCGTAGATGCACTAGAGAGACTCACGAGGATGGTGGCTCTGCTGGTCCATAGGAATTCATAGGACCATATGAACTCCATCTAGTACTTGATTTCAGAGCCCATACACAACCCTATGATAGTCAACAGAGCCAAGAAGAGGAGAGGACTGAACAGGAAGTCTGCAGGCTTCTCATTCTTAGCTCCATCGAAACTGAGGACTAAGGACTAGCTAAAGACTTGTTCTGTCAAACGAGTTCCTGCTCCTTGAGGTTATGTGTCCGAAATCATACATTTGTCCAGAGCTAATCTAATGAAATTCTAGAAACTCTAGGAGTCATTGAGGTTATCCAGGACAGCCCCAAGCACTGACAGAATGCTAAGTGCTGGCCAACCCCTTTGGCAGTTTGTTTCTGTGGAGCACACCCCACTCCAGTCTCTTAGACTCCTCTTCCTATGATCCTCAATCCACAAGTAGTTTCTACTTCTGCAAGACCCACTGTCATCTAGAAACACACAGAAAAGGGCTGATCTTCCACCATAAGATAGACTTTAAGATGTTTTGATTTGGTTATTTTATTCCTTCTAACTCTTAGTATAAGAATATGTCAGCTAAAAATACCCACCCCAGATTAAAATAGCCATCTGAGCTTAAACATTCTTATCTGCTAGGTATCTAACCTTGAATGAGCTGTGTACTCTATTTCTCCTCTACAAGGGAAATATAAATTTTAAATTGATTAAGTGTTTAGGCGTTGAAAGGATGAAACAAAATAACTGAGTTTGAGAGACTGAGCACAAAGCCAGCAAAAGCAAGGACTGGAGAAGAGGTGGCTGCTGCTGAGATCACTATGGAGTCTTTACCACACAATGTCTCCTTCCCTTTCCGGGAACTTGTACTCCTTAGACCGACACTGTCATCTCACCCTCTCCGGAATGAAGTGGATGGCTCCAAGTGGGCATTGGCCTGAGCAGGAGAATCCTGTAGGTCCAGCCCTTGACTCTGTTGCCTTTCTAGTTCCCACCATATTTTCAGAGTGAGCTGCTGGTTAACTCCAGTTTCTTGGGTACTGGGTTCCCTCCAAGATACTTGTTTCTTCATCCTGCCTTTGTGGAATTTCATTTTTAGCCAGAGACAATTATGAAAGTTTATTCTTGGTTATTTTTACCTTATGGATTTTGTCCAGTATTTCAAGCTGCAAGAATCATTATGACTGTCCTAAGACTCACTCACTGTCCGGAGACCCATTCTGAATTATGTGAGGCCCGCGGGCTCATCAAAGCCATCAGTGTACACTGCCGGCTTTATTTCTCCTGTAATCTGATAAGGGCTTCCTCTGGCTTTGTTCCTGTCTTTGATGAAAAAATGAGACAAGATCAAAGCCTCGTAACAATTTTAATTGATAGCAATTCTTACTGTCATATGACACATAAAGTACAAAAAACTTTAATACATGCATATGACTAAGTTAATTCATACCTATAGTTCAGATAGGCTAAAAACTATGACAGGGTCACCTATCTGAGAAGATAAGTTGGAAGGCTCCAAAGCCGGGTCTTCGGACCATAAGTTGGTTTACTCACTTCATGGTGAGGGTACGTCACCTTGATCACAATCTGCTAGTCCTGTCATACTTTGTTCACAGAGAATTCATAAAGCCCATTCTGAAATGATTTGCTTGAAACATACTGTAGAAAGTACGTTTCCTTTACATGGTGCTCACATTACATGGAGTGCTTTTGTGTGAGGGTGGGCGTGGCTGCTGATCATCACCGCAACGCCCCGAGGTTTTTATTGAGATATCATTAGAATGCGTAAGTGGGGTTAGCATGAAATGGACCTTCACTGACGGATTGTTATTGAGAGCATCCTTCTTGTCCTTCTGTTTTACTGTTTCTGGTTGAAGACTTCATATATGTGTATTGTAAACAATAGGCAAGGGAGAACTGGAAAACATTAGTGTCTTTTTCAAACCTGTCACTGAACATCAGAAAGGCCATGCCCTCCATGACAACGCCAATCTAATAAAAGGCTCAATCTTATTACTTGCAGCAGTTTTTGTTTTCCTGGGTTCTGACCTCTCAACCCCCGCCGCTCTGCTGTAAGTGCCTTCCGCACTTCTGTCTGTCCTCACTCAGCGCCCGGCCTCCTCCTGTTACAGTTATTTGTTAAACTCCGACTTCATTGGTGGCACCTCTATTATGAAACTACTTTGGTTTTGTTTATATATTTGTTTCCTATTCTGATTTCTTTGTCTGATTTTCCTTATTGTTTTCACTGTAGTAGAATAATAATTTCACTTTTCCTAGATTCTTCCATGTCCTTTGTTTTTACCACCGGGCTAGGGCATCTCTAGTGTGGCCTCTGAATGTTCCCAGGTATCAATGGAGAGCTCTGGGGCTCTAACTACGAATCACCAGCAACAAACCATGTTCTTCATGTCTTGACCAGAAAACAAAACAGACACTCATGAATGCTAACATGACTGATTTCTGTATCACAAAGTCGACATGTTTTTCGTCTTCTGGTAAAGAATTGTACTCAAATGGTCCATGTGTATTATTCAGGCTTAGCAATGATATAATTCTCAGAGACAAACACCTCCAGGAAGAGGTGAGACTGTGACATCAAATATGAACCAAATAGGCCAACTGTGAGATCATGAGTGATCACTAGACCACCATGAAAACCACTTGTTCTTTGCTGCTCCAGCCATCAAAGGCACAAGTTGTCCTTTGGAAGGACTTCTATCTGGTAGAAGCAGTTGGGTGTCTCTTCTGGATGTGATGGTGGTTCTGTTGGGTCTGCTTATAGAGGCCTTTCATGAAGAGAAAGGTATCTCTCAGTGGGCTCTGCAGCTTACTGCCCAGGGTCAACCTAAAGGAACAGCCCAGTAAAGGATCCCAGGCCTCAGAGTATCTCAAGAGCCTCCCTAGAAGAGCATCCCACAAATGGAGGCTGACAGCAATCGGAAAAAGGCTTTAAAAATGTCCTGGGAAAGTTTTAGTCCGTGGAGTGTCAGAGACTGGAGGAAAAGATCCCGGAAAATATCTCCAGGTGGAAAAGGGCATCTCACTCAACTTAGTTATGTCCTGAGTAAGAAACAGATGTGATTCCACTCCCACTCATTCTCACCTACAAAATCAGAGCTCTCATGCACCACTTGGCTTCTGTGGACAAGGCTTTTGGGGCAATGTGGTGATCTGAATACGACTGTTCCCCAGGGGTCATATATTTGAATGCCTAATCACCAAGAAGTGGCACTATTTGAAAACATTTGAAGGATTGAGAGGCATTGAGAAGGATTTGAAGGAGTATGTCACTGGGGATGGTCTTTAAGGTTTCAAAAGCGCACACCAAGCCATGTCTGTCTACCTACTGCCATGTCCCAACCCCTTCCCCCATGATGACAATGGATTAAACCTCAAAAACTATAAGCCAGTCCCCAAATAAATGTTTTCTTTTATAAGAGGTACTGTGATCATGTTGTCTCTTCACAGCAATAAATCAGTGACTAAGATGGGTGAGCTCATTGTCCCTTGAGGACTGCAGCACCACTGAGGGTTACCATGGCACCCTGACCCAGCTACCAATTGACCCTTTATGGGTAGTGAAAAACGGAAGGGCATCAGGAAACCTGCCTGGCTAAGTAAAGGCACTTTTCCAGGAACCTCAAGCTTTGATTAGAAAACAGAATGCAGAAGGACGTGTGGCCTAGCTTATTCTTGATTTCTTATACAACCCGGCAGGCCAACTCGGCATGCAAAACCTAGGTAGATATTGTTTGTGACATGGGTCTAAAAAAATCAACTCTTGATGGTTGATGGAAGAGACAAGAGGTTGACTCATCCTGAACGTTCTAAGTTTGATAAGTGCTGACTGCCTCAAATACTGATGATTCTGTCAAACTTTAAGTACAAACTCACTACCTAAAGACTGTTAGGAAAATAATCCCAGATACTTCAAGCCAGAAATCCAATTTTTTTTTTGTGTGGTTTTTCTGTGCTTTGTATCCTGTCCTTTCTGTGTTCAAGATACCAATGAGGAGGAGATGGGAATAGAGAAAGAGTTGGAAAAGAATGAATCCGAAGAGAAAATATCCCAACCCACTCCTTAGCTAGAACTTGACCTGGTTTCTGTATAGAATCTGGTCCGTGTGCCTCAGGGGCAAGTGAACACATGAACATGGGGAGAACAGATAAAAATTGAAAACAGGGGCAACACTGGACGCTTCCTTTCATTATGAAGTATCCCTGAAGAACCGTGTGAATCTCGAATGAGGTATCCTGGCTTGTACGGTAGCAGACACTGTAAACCCAGGGCAGAGTCAGCCTGGGCATTGATGACCTGACACAAGGGAAAGTAGGGCCACCGGCGCTCTGCGGGAAAAGGTCATTCTGATGGAGGACAGTCAAACAGCATCAAGAACACCTCAACAGCTGTAATGTCTACTAAAATCGTCTCACTGACTCCTTTTCTTCTCTCCTCTTGTATTCAAGAAACACTGACGTATCAGCAGGCTGCTCAGCCAGGTGTCACAGTGTTTTTATTTGTTGACTGGGTAGTTCATCAATCAGATCTTGGGCCCAGTGTTTGTACCTGTATGATAAAGACCTGAGCACATGGCGGTTCCTGCCTCCACCGTGTTACTAGTCTTCATAATGGTCACTCTGTAAGAAAACATGTTCCTGTATTATATTTCTCAAAAAATTATACTGCTTATGACCATGACCTAACAATGTAATTGTGTGAAAGAGGCCGTTCTAGACTGAGGGTCTCTGTGAAGAAGACATCGCTCTGTGTCTCCATATCAACAATGCAGTGTCCTCTCTGTAAGCTACCAAATAGGCAGGGCATGGAAGAACTGGTTAGTTTACTTTAGGTAAAAGAAGTTAGCTTCTTCCATTCACTGTGTGTGTTTATCTGATTGGACTGACTGGTCTATAGGGATGCATAGGACACCCTCTGCAAGAGAACCACCTCCTAGTGTAGAAGAGACGTCCAATCAATATCTTGTCTTACAGCAATCAGGAATGAGTTATGTGAAACCACGTGTAGTGGAGACCCCAGGGAAATGGCTTACTGTTGAATGGCTTGTTTCTTCTTCATGGCTACCTTGAGTACAAGACGGAAGCTATAGACCTTGCCCTAATATTTACATCCAGGGAAAGGGAAGGGGAAATCATAGAGTACCAGATGCTGGGCAGCTGCTTTCGAAGCTTTCCCGACTGTCCTGCTCAAGACTTCTTGAATATTACCTATTCAAGTATCAATATTATATTAATTATTAATGTTAATGGTTCTTTATTTAACCTCTACATTTTAAAGTACTTGCAGGATATTTATAGATCTATTTGTCATCTTAAAGATCTTTTTAAAAAAATATTTATCCGTGTGTGTGTGTGTGTGTGTGTGTGTGTGTGTGTGTGTGTGCGTGTATGTGTGCACGCACACGCATGTCTGTGTTCTGTCTTCATACGCGCCAGGAGAGGGAATTAGATGTCATTAGAGATGGTTGTTAGCTACCATGTGGTTGGTGGGAATTGAACTCACAACCTCTAGAAGAAGAGTCAGTGCTGTTAACTCTTGAGCCATTATCCCCAGCCCCAAGATCCCTTTTTCCTTATATTTACTAAGAGACTTTTTAGAAAATGATAAATAGGTGCTAAACTTTGCCAAATGCCCTTGCTACTTCTATTGAAGTGATTATGGGTTTTCTGTGAGACTTTGTTAATATAGGGAACAATGTAGATTGATTTGAATGGCATCCATCCATTTGAATACTTCGGGGAAATGGCTGGATTGTGGTAGTGATGTCTTTCTCTAAGGCTGGATTTGGTTTGGTAGGGCACTGTTAGACTCATGCCTGCATCGGATCTGTGATAGAAACTGGTCTTTAATCTTTCTTCAGTAATGTGTGTGTTGGGTTGATGTCCTGGTGCCTAAAGATGGAGCCGATTGCTACTGCATGAGGTTAAATCTATTATTATATCTTTTTAAATGTCTGGTAAAATCCCTCACTAAAGCCACTTGCACCTTAGGTTTTCTTTATGGGAGTATTTTGACCGGAAAATAAATTTGCTTAAAACACAAAACTACTACTTCCTCTGTGTGCCGGGGTTATATTTCTTAATGAATTTGTCACTTTATGCTAGTTGCCAAATTTATCATCATGAAAGTGTTTGTAATATTTTTCTCATTCCTTTGTTATCTGAAGTTATCTTTCACTCCCAATAATGGTGATTTTTCCTTCTTAATCCACCTTGTTAGATGTCTGTCGATTTTGCTAATCTTTCCAACATATGAATCTGGAAGTGTGTTCTATTTCTCTGTTGCTTTATGAGCATTGATTTCTTCTCTGATGATTTTTTTTGCTTTCTAATTACCATAAAATTGATTGGTTCTTTTTATGGCTTATTAATGTGAGAACTTAGACCATAAATTTTATATTTTCTTGTCTAGTATAAACCATGAGGCAACCCACCTCCCTCCAAACATTAGATCTTCCCTCTTGAGATCCCTCAGCCCCAAAGTCGCACTCCGCTTGCTGTGTGAATATAAACTGTGCTGACAAGCATTAGCTTTAAATATTTGGCCATACCATTGGATTGCTACTGGTTTTTAGCTCATCCAGAAAGAACACTTTAAGAGTTTGGTCTGTCAGTTGTTTTGCTAGTTTGTAATACCAACTTCTTCCTATTCATTTACATTAGTGTCAAACCCATCGCTTCTTTATTGATTATTGGTGTTAGGGCAAGTTGATTCACATTAATTAAAACTGTATGTGTTTGATTATATAATCCCATCAGTTTTTGAAAGGAAGTTATTAAAGTTTGTAGCTGTTGTTTATAGGTTTCTTTGGCTCTATACATGCACTCTGAACTTTAGTTACATAAAATTTATTATTGATATGTCTCTTCCCAATTAAATAAACTGTTTGTCATCATGAAGCAGCCATTTATGCTTGTGTTCCTAGCCTGGAAGCTGTTCTGGGTTGTACTTACATCCTCTTTCTGGATCAGTGCTGTCGCCCTGCTACTTGGAACGTGCCTGGGCCACCTTCCTGGAACTCTTGTCTCTTTTCAGGCAATAAGGATTGACTTTGGCCTTTAATCTGGTCTTTTAGTTTCTGCCTTATGTAAAATTCATTTTTAATTATATGTATATTCGTGTGCTGTGTAAGTGAATGTACGTTGGAGATCAGGTGTCTGAGGAAGCCAGAGAGAGTCTAGGATCCCCTGATTGCCAGCTGTGGGTGCTGCAAACCGAGGAAACCAAACACCAGTCCTCAGTAAGAGCAGTACGCACGCTTAACCAATGAAGCTTCTCTCCATTCTAGTTTCTGCTTTTTAAACGGAACAAACTCATTTATACTTAATATAATTACTGATGTGATTAAATATCATATCTACTATCTTGCTATTCAGTCTCTAGTTTTTCTATCTGCTTTTGTCCTTTTTCTTACCTTTCGTATTAGTTTATTTTTAATATTCCATTTTCACTCTTCTGCTTCCTTTGCACTAAATTTTAATTATCTGCTACTACTGTGCATTGTGTAAAGTTCATCCTTGGATTATTCAAATGCTGATTCTGGGCCCCCATATCTGGTTGGAAACCTTATTCTGAGAATCTCCTGTGTCAATATTGTATAAGCATTGTGCCTCAATTATTCCCTGATTGATCAATAAAGAGCTGATCAGCAAATGACCAAGCAGGGGAGAGAGTGGGGCTGGACTTCCTCCCAAGGGAGAGGAGGAAGTGCTGATTCAGTTAGAAGAAGAGGGTCCAAGAGACATCATAAGAAAACATCTGGAACAGAGAAAGCCATAAAACTCAAATATCTCAATATTTTGGCTGGGAAGTTACCAAATTAGTTTACAGGATTAAAATAGATTAATATCACTCAGTTGTTATGCCTTAAAGCTGTTAAATAAATAAAACAGTCCTGTGACATTTACAAATTAAGCTTGACAATTATCACTTTTATATACATTATAAATTGCATCCTCAATTTATTACTACCAACTTAAATATTCTAATAGTATATGTGAAATGTAAAACTATAACAGAATTTTACCAATCCCACCCAGTCCTTTTGTCTGTTTTTGTTATTCAGTTTGCCTACCTAAGTAATTGAATGCAATAACGAATGAATCAATTTTTGGTTTATAAATTTCCCTGATTACTACTTTCTCCACTCTGTGTGGGGCAGAGGAAGTAGCATGAGCGTGCACATGCATGTGAACACATACCATGGTGTGTATATAAATATTAGAAAACAACTTGTAAGACTTGGTTCCGTCCTTTCATCACGTGGTTTTTTATTTCATTTTATTTTATTTTATGGATATTTTATGTATTTACATTTCAAATGTTATCCCCTTTCCTCCCTCTCCCATACCTCCTGCCCTCTCCCCATGCTTCTGTGTAAATGCTTCCACTCCCACCCACCCATTCCACTTCAATGGTCTGGCATTCTCTTACATTGGAGAACCTTCACATGACCAATGGCTTTTCCTCCTGTTGATGCTGGACAATGCCATTGTCTGCTACATATGTGGCTAAAGTCATGGGTCCCTCCATGTATACTCATTGGTTGGTGGTTTAGTTCCTGGAGCTCTGGTGGGGTCTGGTTGGTGAATATTGTTGTTCTTCCTGTTGCAAACCCCTTCAGCTCCTTCAGTCTTTTCTCTAACTCCTTCACTGGGGTCCTGTGTTCAGTCCAATGGTTAGCTGCAACCATCCTCATCTGTATCAGTAGGGCTCTGGCAGAGCCTCTGAGGAGAAACCCATATCTGACTTCTGTCTCAAGCACTTCTTGGCATCAGCTATAGTGACTGGGTGTGGTGGCGGCATATGGGTTGGATCCCCAGGTGGGGCAGTCTCTGGACGACCTTTTCTTCAGTCTTGCTCAACTCTTTGTCCTTGTATTTCCTCCCATGACAATTTTGTTCTCCCTTCTAAGAAGGAATGAAGCATCCACATTTTGGTCTTTCTTCGTCTTGAGCTTCATATGATCTGTGATTTTTTTTTTGTTAGATATTGTAAGCCTTGGGGCTATCATCCACTTATCAGTGAGCACATATCATGTGTTCTTTTATGACTGGGTTACCTCACTCAGGATGATATTTTCTAGTTTGATCCATTTTCCTAAGAATTTCATGTAGTCCTTCTTTTTCATAGCTGAGTAGTACTCCATTGTGTAAATGTACTACATTTTCTAATCCATTCCTCTATTGAAGGGCATCTGGGTTCTTTTCAGCTTCTGGCTATTATAAATAAGGCTATTATGAACATAGTGGAGCATGTGTCCCTCTTATATGTTGGAACATCATTTGGGTATGTGCCCAGTAGTGGTATAGCTGTATCCTCAGGTATTACTATGTCCAGTTTTCTGAGGAACCACCAGACTGATTTCCAGAGTCTTTGTAACAGCTTGCAATCCCACCAACAATGGAGGAATATTCCTCTTTCTCCATACCCTCGCCAGGATCTGCTGTCACCTGAGTTTTGGATCTTAGCCATTCTGAGGGATGTGAGGTGGAATCTCAGGGTTGTATTGATTTGCATTTCCCTGATGACTACGGATATTGAGCATTTCTTTAAGTGCTTTTTGGCCATTTGGTATCTCAGTTGAGAATTCTTTGTTTTGCTCTGTACCTTATTTTAATAGGATTATTTGATTCTCTGGAGTCTAACTTCTTGAGTTCTTTGTAGGTATTAGATATTAGCCCTTTATCAGATGTAGGCTTGGTAAAGACATTTTCTCAATCTGTTGGTTGCCGTTTTGTCCTATTGACACTGTCCTTTGCCTTACAGAAACTGCAGGTATATGGGATCCCATTTGTCGATTCTTGACCTTAGACCATAAGCCATTGGTGTTCTATTCAGGAAATTTTCCCCTGTGCCTATGTGTTCGAGGCACTTTTCCACTTTCTCTTCTATTAGTTTTAATGTTTCTGGTTTTATGTGGAGGTCTTTGATCCACATGGACTTGAGCTCTGTACAAGGACATGAAAATGGGTCAATTTGCATTCTTCTGCACGATGACCTTCAGTTGAACCAGTACCATTTGTTGAAAATGCTGTCCATTGGATAGTTTTAGCTCCTTTGTCAAAGATCAAGTGACCATAGGTGTGTGGGTTCACTTCTGAGTCTTCAATTTTATTCTACTGCTCTACCTGCCTGTCTCTGTACCAATACCATGCAGTTTTTATTACAATTATTCTGTCATACAGCTTGAGGTCAGGGATGGCGATTCCCCCGAAAGTTCTTTTATTGTTGAGAGTAGTTTTCACTATCCTGGGACTTTTGCTTTTCCAAATGAGTTTGCAAATTGCTCTTTCTAATTCTATGAAGAATTGAGTTGGGAATTTGATGGGTATTGTATCGAATCTGTAGATTGCTTTCAGCAAGATGGTTGTTTTTACTATATTAATCCTGACAATCCATGTACATGGGACATCTTTCCATCTTCTGAAATCTTAGATTTCTTTCTTCAGAGACTTGAGGTTCTTGTCATACAGATCTTTCACTTGCTTGGTTAGAGTCACACCAAGGTATTTTATATTATTTGTGGCTATTGGGAAGGGTGTCATTTCTCTAATTTCTTTCTCAGCCTGTTTATCCTTTGAGTAGAGGACAGCTACTAATTTGTTTGAGTAAATTCTATATCCAGCCACCTTGTTAAAGCTGTAGGTATTCTATGGTGGAATTTTTTGGGGTCACATAAGTACATTATCATATCATCTGCAAATAGTGATATTCTGACTTCTTCCTTTCCAATTTGTATCCCTTTGACCTCTTTCTGTTGTCTCATTGCTCTGGCTAGGACTTTAAGTACTACAATGAATAGGTAGGGAGAGAGTGGAGAGCCTTGTCTAGTCCCTGATTTTAGTGGGATTGCTTCAAGTTTCTCTTCATTTAGTTTGATATTGGCTACTGGTTTGCTGTATATGGCTTTAGATATGTTTAGGTATGGGCCTTGAATTCCTAATCTTTCCAAGAATTTTAACATGAAAGGGTGTTGAATTTTGTCAAATGCTTTTTCAGCATCTAATGAGATGATAATGTGGTTTTCCTTTCCTTGAGTTTGTTTATATCATGGATTACGTTGATGGATTTTTGTATATTGAACCCTCCTTGCACCCCTGGGATGAAGCCTACTTATAGTGAATGATTGCTTTGATGTGTTCTTGGATTTGGTTTGCAAGAAATACATTGAGGATTTTTTTTTTGCATTGATATTAAAATGAGGGAAAGTGGTCTAAAGTTCTCTTTCTTTGTTGGGTCTTTGTGTGGTTTAGGTATAATTGTGGCTTCAAAGAACAATTGCTCCTTCTGTTTCTATTTTGTGAAATAGTTTGAAGAATATTGGTATTAGGTCTTCTTTGAAAGTCTGATAGAATTCCACACTAAACCAATCTGGACCTGAGATTTTTTTGGATGGGAGATTTTTAATGACTGCTTCTATTTCTTTAAGGGTTATGGGACTGTTTAGATGGTTTATCTGATCCTGATGTAACTTTGGTACCTGGTATCTGTCTAGAAATTTGCCTGTTTCCTCCAGATTTTCCAGTTTTGTTGAATATAGGTTTTCGTAGTAGGATCTGATAATTTTTTAAAATTTCCTGAGTTTCTGTTATTATGTCTCCCTTTTCATTTTTTATTTTGTTAATTTAGATACTGTCTCTCTGCCCTCTGGTTAGTCTGGCTAAGGATTGATCTGTCTTGCTGATTTTCTCAAAACAAAACAACAACAACAACAAAAAACCAACCAACCAAACAAACAAACAAAAAAAAAAACCCAGCTCCTAGTTTTGTTGATTGTTTGTATAGTTTTTTTTTTTTTTGTTTGATTTTGTTTTTTCTACTTGGTTGATTTCTGCTCTGAGTTTGATTATTTCCTGCCTTCTACTCTTCTTGGGTAAATTTGCTTCTTTTTGTTCTAGAGCTTTCAGGTGTGCTGTGAAGCTGTTATTGTATGCTCTCCAATTTATTTTTGGAGTCACTCAGAGCTATGAGTTTTCCTCCTACCACTGCTTTCATTGTGTTCCATAAGTTTGGATGTGCTGTGCCTTCATTTTCATTGAATTCTAAAAAGTCATTAATTTCTTTCTTTATTTTTTCCTTGACCAAGCTATCATTGAGTAGAGCATTGTTCAGCTTCCATGTGTATGTGGACTTTCTGTCGTTTTTGTTGTTATCAAAGACCAGCCTTAGTCCATGGTGATCTGATCGCATGCGTGGGGTTATTTCAATCTCCTTGTATCTATTGAGGCCTGTTTTGTGACCAATTATATGGCCAATTTTTGAGAAGGTACCATGAGGGGCTAAGAAGGTATGTTCTTTTGTTTTCAGATGAAATGTTCTATCAACGTCTATAAAATCCATTTGGTTCATGACTTCTGTTAGTTTCACTGTGTCTGTTTGGTTTCTGTTTCCATGATTTGTTGATTGGTAAGAGTGGTGTGTTGAATTCTCCTACTATTATTGTGTGTGGTGCAGAGTATGCTTTTAGCTTTAATAAAGTTTCATTTATGAATGTGGGTATCCTTGCATTTGGAGCATTGATGTTCAGAATTAAGAGTTCATCTTGGTAGATTCTTCCTTTGATGTATATGAAGTGCACCTCCTTATCTCTTTTGATAACTTTTGGTTGAAAGTCAATTTTATTTGATCTTAGAATGGCTACTCCAGCTTGTTTCTTGGGACCATTTGCTTGGAAAAAATTTTCCCAGCCTTTTATTCTTAGGTAGTCTTTCTCTTGGTCACTGAGGTGTGTTTCCTTTATGCAGCAAAATTCTGGGTCTTATTTATGTATCCAGTCTGTTAGTCTATGTCTTTTTATTGGAGAATTGAGTCCATTGATGTTAAGAGATATTAAGGAATAGTGATTGTTGCTTCCTGTTATTTTTGTTGTTAGAGGTGGAATTATGTTTGTGTGTCTCTCTTCTTTTGGTATTGTTGCAAGGAGATTACTTTCTTGCTTTTTCTAGGATGTAGTTTCCCTCCTTGTGTTGGAGTTTTCCATCTATTATCCTTTAGAGGGCTGGATTTGTAGAAAGATATTGTGTAAATTGGATTTTATCATGGAATAGCTTGGTTTCTCCATCTATGTTAATTGAGAGTTTTGCTGGATACAGTAACCTGGCTGGCATTTGTGTTCTCTTAGGGTCTGTTTGACATCTGTCCAGGATCTTCTGCCTTTCATAGTCTTTGGTGAAAACTCTGATGTAATTCTGATAGGTCTGCTTTTATATGTTACTCAACCTTTCCCCCTTACTGCTTTTAATATTCTTTCTTTGCTTTGTGCATTTGGTGTTTTGACTATTATGTGACTGGAGGAGTTTCTTTTCTGGTCCAATCTATTTGGAGTTCTCTAGGCTTCTTGTATGTTCACGGCATCTCTGTAAGTTAGGGAAGTTTTCTTCTATAATTTTGTTGAAGATATTTACTGGACCTTTAACTTGGGAGTCTTTGTTCTCTTCCATAGCTATTATTCTTAGGTTTGGTTTTCTCATTGTGTCCTGGACTTCCTGGATGTTTTTGGGTTAGGAGCTTTTTGCTTTTTGCATTTTCTTTGACTGTTGTGTCAATGTTTCCCATGGTATCTTCTGCCCTTGAAATTCTCGCTTTAATCTCTTATATTTGGTGATGCTTGTGTGTATGACTCCTGATCTCTAGGTTTTCTATCTCCAGGATTGTCTTCCTTTGTGATTTCTTTATTGTTTCTATTTCCATTTTTAGATCCTGGATGGTTTTGTTCAATTTCTTCACCTGCTTGTTTGTGTTTTTCTTTAATTCTTTAAGGGACTTTTGTGTTTCCTCTTTAAGGGCTTCTACTTGCTTACCTCTGTTGTCCTGTATTTCTTTAAGGCAATTATTATGTCCTTCTTAAAGTCCTCTATCATCATCATGAGATGTGACTTTTAAATCCAAATCTTGCTTTTCCGATGTGTTAGGATATCCAGTATTTACTGTGGTAGGAAAACTGTTTCTGATGATGCCAAGGAGTCTTGGTTTCTGTTGCTTGGGTTCTTGTGCTTGCCTCTCACCATCTGATTATCTCTGATGTTAGTTGGTCTTGCTGTCTCTGGAGCTTGTCCCTCCTGTGGGCCTGTGATCCCGTGAACCTGTGGTCTTAGGAGTGAGAGCACTCTTGGCCAGCAGGTTTTGGGACAGCCCCAGCTTTGGGTGCAGATGGAGACTGGAAGGGTCCTGTCCTAGCCTGCCCTGGGACTCCTGCACCCAATGTGCTCCCAGCAGGTCAGGCTCCTGTGCCCCGTATGCTCCCAGAGGGTCTCTCTTTCCACAGTCAGTAGAGAGAATGTGGGGTCCCACCTGTGGGCTGTGGGCTTAGGAGGGAGAGAGCTTCTGGCTGTCCATCTCTCTGCAGGCAGGTTTTGTCTCTAAGGGTTGTGGGACAGCCTCAGCTCTGGGCCCACCATGTGGTTTCTACAAATTGAAATCAAATCATCTGAAAGCATGCTCACCCCTTGTTTTTAATCTCATTTGCATACCTGATCTTATGTATTTACATAAAATCTAGGACCCACAGATGAGTGAGAAAAAAATGAACTATTTGCCTGAGAATTAATGGTAATATTGTATCCAGTTGCTTCCATTTTTCATTCAAATGATATAACTCCATTCTTTTTTATGACTTAAAATATTCTATTTTGTATAAGTACCACATTTTTTATCAATTCTTCTGTTGATTGATACCCAGGTTGATTCCATAATGTAGCTATTGTGCATAATGGTTCAATAATCGTTGATGCGCAAATATCAGTGTGATGTGTTCACTTTGAGTCTTTCCCATGAGTCCTCAGGAGTGGTATAGCTGGGTGTTAGAGGAGATAAAATAAGCTTTTCGAGGAGTGTTCGTATTGATCTCCACAGTAACTGGACTAGTTCACATTCTTATCAGCAGCATGTGAATGGAATCTCTATTACGATTTTAACTTGCATTTCCCTGATGGAGTATGAGGCTGAACACTTTTTTTCATGTTTACTGGCCATTTATACTGCACATTTTTTATTTCACTTAACTGGCGATTGGGTTAGTTTGTTGTTGTTTGGGTTTTTGTGTTATGCCTTGGATATTAAATCTCTGTTGCTGTATAGGTGATCATGATTTTTCTCTCTCGTGTGGCTGCTCTTCGCTCAATTGTTTCCTTTGCTTGCACCTCATATATTTTGGCTCCACCCCCTCCCCATCTCACAAATTTAACTGTGTCAATCCATTGTCTTCAGCAGCTATTGTTTCTGATGAAAAGTTACATGTTATTTATATACCTCTGTTTCATGTTTTGTAACTTTAAAGACCTGTATGAATGCTTCTAGAATTTTCCTCTTCATCTTTTGTCTTTTAGTAGTTTGACTGCATTGTATCTAAGTGTGCTCTTTGTTTTAACTCTCATGCATGGCTGTGTGTTCTTTTGGTCCTGTCAGGCTTATTTCATCCTTACTGGAGAGCAGATCAATTTCAGATTAGAATTGTCTTATAGTACAGCCTTTATAGTAAGACACAACCTCACTGTAGTCATAACGGAATGTCTGTAGTGTTCACTGAGCTGCCTCTCTGGGTCATTCTGAATTCTAGTATGCGCCAACATTACCTGTTATCTCATAATCTCAGAGTGGTTGATCTCTAGAAAGGTGAGTCTTTTATATGCCATCCATACATGGTCAAGAAATTAAAAGGAGTGACCATCCTGACTGCTGAACAGCTCCTTCTTCTTAGGTTCTAGGGCTTACAAATTTCAGCTGCATCAATAACCTATTACTTTTCCATAAAGCATCTTAATTCCTCAGGGCCACAATTTACTTGGTCCCTACTTTCCTATGTTGTGCCGTGAAAGTGTCTGGGCAAAAAGATGTGCCCGTGGGCTCACCTTTTTGAGAGCTCCCCGCTTCTCAAGATCACAGCCCTGCACTGTTATTCCTTATTCAAAAACAATTGTTTGCACATAGAGTGTTTATTCTGCAGAAACAACTAGCACGCTAGGGTCACCATTGCTTCAGAATGGTGACAATGTAACATTTGAGCACCTTTATAACAGAATTGTTTCTGAGATTACAAACTTCTAAAACCTAGAGCACATTCTTAGGGGTTATATAAACCATTAGCTGAAGGTCATAAAGAAGGAGCTAAAGATATATATCACAGGTACAAGGACAGGAGATTAAAATATTGATTGGGTTTATCTATGTAAAACTTTAAGGACAACTTAGTTATGATTTTTAACTCTCCATGAACCTGTAAGCTTGTAACAAATGACGATAATTATTCCTAGTGGTTATGTATATAGACATTCTGTTATAAACCTCTTATTTAATTTATGACTTAATTTATGTATAAACTCATAGTGAACTTTTTACAATGTGATCACATACTCTGAAAGTCCTGCAAGTGTTGAGGACAAAGAGTAAAGACAGGCCTCCATCTCCCCCACTCCCACCCGCACCCCCCACCCGCACCCTCCACCCCCACACCAGACTTCAACTTTGACCTGTGCAATTCCTTCTGAGAAGGAACAAAGGATTACTTACCTAGTCTCCCACTGTTTTACTCAGCCAGAAAGACTGCAGCTTCTCCCCTCAGAACAACCCGGACAGGCAGATCAGTTGAGGAAGTAAATAAAGTACTTAGGACAAGTAGCAAATGGTTTATGGCCTGGTTTCTGAGTGTAGACAGAAAGGGCCCTTCAATAGCTGGCTGTATGTTTTTGCTGAAAACTTTTATCGTCAGAAGCGGAAACTGATTACCAGAAAAGGAGTCATTTACTTAATTTTCTGCTGTAACTACTAATAGTGGCATAACAATAGCACTCTTTTGTGTATTTTAAAAGGTATTTTAATTTTTACATTTTAAAAATCTGTGAAGAATCCCCCCCTCCCCTGCAATGGACAAAGGGACACTTTGTCGGTGATGGTGTTCTTATATCAGTCAAGGGAAGAGCAGAAGGCAGTCCTTTGTTTATCTGAGCCGGATGCCTGGCATGGTGGCCAAAGCTGTTTTATACCCAGGACACATAAAAATCCAATCAAATCAAATCTAGGCAGCACAGCATTGGGGGAGGAAGACAGAGACCTGCTAACTGCCATGTCACCCACAGACCTGCCCTCTGAGGGCCATGTTTGCGTTCATGGCTACACAGCAGTGGGCATCAGTGTCAATGTCTGTGACATTACCGCTAGAGAACATGAGGATGTCCCTGGTCAGGGCAGCTGCCAGGGACCTCATGGATGTTCAAGGGGCTATGCATAACTAGCCCCAGTCCTCACTCTAGTTTTCTTAACTTTGGATTTTATCATGTTTATATAAAGTAGTGATTCTTTTTTTTTTTAAGATTTGTTTATTTATTATATATAAGTACACGCTATCTGTCTTCAGACACACCAGAAGAGGGCATCAGATCTCATTACAGATGGTTGTGAGCCACCATGTGGTTGCTGGGATTTGAACTCAGGACCTCCGGAAGAGCAGTCAGTGCTCTTAACCACTGAGCCATCTCTCCAGCCCTAGAGTAGTGATTCTTAAACATTAATGTTTACATGTTGATTCACCCACAAGGCCTTGTTAAATACAAGCGTTTTGGCTCCACTGCCAGAATTTCTGATTTGATGCTGCAGGAACTAGCTCCAAGGAAAGGGGGTCATTAGAGAAAGCAGCAAGTTGTTCATGTATGTTACAGAGGAGATGGGTTAAGATTCTGGAGCCAGGAATACCAGGATGAGAGTCAAAGATGCTTGCAGCTGGCTATAAGACCCTAAGAAGCAAGGCCAGTGATGGCAGACTAATTGGTTAGCTTCTGTGAAACCTTTACCCCTCAAGAGACATATACTGGGGTTGGGGATTTAGCTCAGTGGTAGAGCGCTTGCCTAGGAAGTGCAAGGCCCTGAGTTCGGTCCCCAGTCGAAAAAAAAAAAAAAAAAAACCAAAAAAAAAAAAAAGAGAGAGACATATACTATGTAACTGTAGCTTTTACTATGTATGTGTGATTAATTAGAGCAGCTTGTCTTATAAGTAAGCATGACTTCCAACAAGCCTATATCATCTTAAGAAAGAGACCCAGACAGTCTCATAGACAGAGAGATAAGCAGGGATGTCACAGTTACTTCTTGGTAGCTTGAGGAACAAAGTACTTAGTGTAACTAACAACTCTTGGGACAGCTGCAAGGTCGGAAGTAGCTATGCCAAGCAAAGGATAGCAGCTAACGAAGGGTCAGGGTCGACGGCTAACAAATCCAAAGACAGACAAAGCTTTTCCAACCACAGTTGACCAGGTAAGCAACATGGAAACAGGGCATGATGACCAGGAGAGCATGCAACGAACATTGTGTCCTCTAATTAACCAAAATATCATCTTGGTTGTCAGACATTGCTTCATAAAACGTTCATTCACGAGTTTGCTCCAGAAATCCCCCAGGGCTCTCTCTCACTAACACAGAGTTTTACTTTCTGTCTTTATCAAATCTTTACAATTTGAAAATCTTCACTTTACTTCTTACTCGTCTATAAATCTCTTAATACACTTTGCCTTCTCCTCCATCACTTAGATAGGCCTGAACCATTAGTATCTGTTGGTGTCTCAATGAAGCCAGTGTTCTAGGTTGATCGCAGGTGAGTATGCTGGATCATTATGAGTCAACAAAGGTCCCACCACTATCAAAAATCCTGCCACCATAGATTGATGAAGAACCCTAGAATTTGCATTTCCTGAAGTTGAGGGTGGATGGCACTTTAAGATCCACTGATCCACTGTTTTCAAAGCAAGCCTGTGCACACGCTCATCTGTGGTTATTCTATTATCATCGGGGAGTCATCAACACCATGATAACTCATTACTTCACGAAATTCTGTCATCCATATTCCCAGAGTTAGATGGAAGCTGTTATCCAAGAGCAAGGAAGCCACAAAGGACTCATCACATTAACAATGGTGGGAATTCTTCCAGAAGGAATGGCAGCAAGGAGATTTGAGGGCTTCCATTCCTAACTGTGCTGTGAGTAAACAGCCATAAGCATGTGATTGGGGTCTAGCACTATTTCTTCAGTGACTTACACTGAGGAAAGCTAATGACAGCAAACTACAGATGCTCCCAATATTGAGTTGGTCATTATCGCCGGCAGTAAATCTCTAATTCAGATAAATGAAATTTCATAACCCAAGGGTAGACTTTTTTTAATTGGTTGCAAAACTAAAGAGAAGCACCCATTATTGCTCTGCTTTGAAATATCCCCCTCCCCCTGTTTTATCAGAATGTGAAATTGTCACACAAATTCCCTGCGTTTAGTCACAACTCTCTGGGAATTCAGGCCACATCTTGGTACTTCTACACTCAACCAATGTTCATGGAGAATAAAGGTTAGCACTTGGCTCTGGAAGAAGGGACAGCAAAGATGTTCAGGATGCAGTGGCTTCACATAGAAAAGCACACTATGGAATGGACATGACATTTCTGCAGGAATTCAGTGATGTGGAAAAATAAAACAACGTGACACAAGGGCCCTTGATCCCAAGAGTGGAGTTGCTTTTAGTCAGAGAAGCTTCTGTTTATATATTGACAGGATAAAGATTCTCTTTTGGAAGAGAATTTGGATTTTGAGAGGCACATGTGAGAGCAAATACATTGTAAGGATTCTGAGTTCATTCTGAGTGTTCTGGACATGGTAAGCTGAAGCGATGCCTTAAACACACGTATTCTAGATACAGAGAGTGAGCTTTATTATGAAGACCTGGCTTATGTGATGGTCCACTGTACACAAGCTACAGGCTAGAGGGCCAGGGAAGTCAATGGTGTAAATCCCGTGGACACAGAGAAACCTGTGATGTGAGCCAATCAAGGCTAGCAGGAGGTTCATAGACTCACTCATGCAAAGAAGTCAGACTTCCCCACTAGGCTGATTTATGCAAGCCTTCAACAAGATGGATGAGGCTCACCCACATGGAAATGGCCATCTGCTTTATGTAGTTCACAAAGTTAAACCACAGTCTCATCCTTAAACGCCCTCACAATGCCCAGAAGTATTTAATTAGTATCAAATGGCCTAAATTAACGTCCCAAGCTCTATCTTTTATATCAAAGTAACCGATTTAATTCTCATGTCAGAACCACGCGGAAGAGTAGCAAAGATGGGTTAGAGATGAGAGGTAAGAAAGGTGAAGGGCGGATGTGACAGGTCAAGGACAGAGAACTTTCTTCATAGTCTGTAGTAAATTGTATTTTTTAAATACGGGAAGAATGTGACCTTGGTATTTACCTTACCACAGCCATCAATTAGTCACTCATTACAGGAAGGCAGAAGAAATAATATGACAACTATTCGAAAGGTAATAATAGTCCAAGTAAAAGGGTCCAAGATGGAACCAAGAAGACGAGCAGGGGAACACAGCACAGTCACAAATAAAGAAAGGGCAAACTACCACCAACTGTGTAGAGTTCATAGAGGAGGAGAGGACTTTGTAAGGATCCTGGTGTCACTGACCAAAGGAGGAATGTCTGGAACAGAACTATTTTCTTTTTTTTTTCAGATTTTTTAAAGATTTATTTATTTAATGTGTGTGAGTACACTGTTGATCCCTTCAGACACACCAGAAGAAGGTACTGTACCCCATTACAGATGGTTGTGAGCCACCATGTGGTTGCTGGGAATAGAACTCAGGACCTCTGGAAGAGCAGTCAGTGCTCTTAACCACTGAGCCATCTCTCCAGCCCCCAGAACTATTTTCAAGGCAAGGGAGGAAATACAACTATCCTAACTGTAGACTTTTGGGACTCAAACTTCTAGCAATAGGCAAGACAGACACCATGAAGGAGCTGGAGAAGTCAGATTAAACGACTGAGCCACAAGGACAGACGTGTTATCACAGCAATGAAGTTCTCTAATTTCTCCAGGGCTGAAAGGAATGGTGTGCACCAATGAAGAATTCCCATGGCTACTCAGGGTTCATTTACCTGGACATGTCTCCCTGTGAAAGCAGAAAGTGTCAAGCACTGACTCACAGCACTCCCACACAGAAAGAACAGCTGGCATTTTCTTTTTCTTATATGACATTGCATGATCCCTTCTTCAGGCAAAACAAGGGAATAGTTCTACACATGCTCAGAGCACAAGAACAGCCACAGAGACACTGAGGTATTTCAGTCCATGAATGAAGGCACTTGCCACCAACCTGATAGCCTCAGATCTGCCCTCTGGCTCCCACACTATGGAAGTTCTCAGACTTCCACACTATGAACCCCTACTCTCTCTCTCTCTCTCTCTCTCTCTCTCTCTCTCTCTCTCTCTCTGTCTCTCTCTCTCTGTCTCTCTCTCTGTCTCTCTCTCTCTCTCTCTCTCTGCATATATATATATGCATAGATAGATATAGACATAGATATGGATATAGATAGAGAGATAGATAGAGATAAAGAAATATAGAGATAGACATAGATATAGATAGATAATATGTGGAGTATATCTATCTATATGGCTATATTAGATAGCCATATGTGGAGTGAACTGTGTACTAGTTGACTAGTTGCTAGCAGACCACCCCCCAAAAATGGAGAGTTCAACATACTTGGTGTGTTCAATCCCCACTTAAAGAGGAGAGATGGACAAAAGGCCAAAACCTCAAACAACTCTCTCGTGGGACAATGAGAACACATACTCAGAACATGAGAAACCGAACAGATCAGCAGTGGACTCTGTCTACTCACAGTGAGAGGCACCTAAGAGGGCTACTCTCAGAGCCCCAGGCTAGAGCCAACTCCCAGAATCTATGGCTGAGGAAGGTCCTAGAGTCTGACCTTGAAGGAGATGGGGTAGCCTTCAGGAGCAGCAGCTTTGAGAGGCAGCAAGGATAAATACCAAGCCAGGCCGAGGAGGGAGCTACAAAGGGGGAGCAGACTACAGGGCTGTGGGGAAAGAACGGCCGTAAGATGTTTGCTCATGGTCACTGCTTTATTGCATCAAACCTGATGCACATTCTCATTTCCCTGCTCGGTGCTGCCCTACTCCACTTGCCCAGCAGTGCTTTAGGAGTTGTGGGGAGACTGAGAGCCACACGGGCTCTCTGTTCCCAGGGAGCTTATCTCCCAATGGAGACATGTATAATAAACAAGGGAGTGAAGAAGCGAAGGACTGAAAGATAATTTCTAATTATACCTACTTCAGATAAAACTGAACAAATTATATTTAGTTCTTCCCTCTGAAGAGAAGTGACCAGAAGAGTGGGGTGTGTGTGACGGGAGGGTGAACACAGACCTGGAGACAAGAGCTGACTCCATCTGTAGGACACACAAGCCAAGCAGACTCAGACCTGGAGTGTTTTATGACAAGATCAAGTTCTCAGAGAAAGGGGGGATTGGAAGGAAGGATTTTGTTTTGTTTGTTTCTCTTATGCAGTTGTGTGTGTGTGTGTATTTATTGTGCGATGCATATATGTACTTCTGTATGTACATGTATATGCGTGTACATATGTATGTGTGTACATGTATGAATGGATGCATGGAGAGGCCAGTGGGCAGTATCAGGTGTCTTCCTCAATCATTCTTCACCTCATGTTTTCTAAGAGAGGATCTCTCACTGAACACGGGGCTCACTGGTTCCCCTAGGCTGGTCAGCTGGTAAGCGTCAGGGATTTCTGCTCTCTGCTTCCCCAGCACTGGGTTACAAGTGTACACCACCACGCTCAGCTTCTTACCTGGGTGCTACGGATCCACACTCAAGTTCTCGTATGTACATTATAAGGAGTTTACCACCGAGCCATTTCCCTAGGCTCTGCTTTGTTTGGTTATTTTGAGACACAGTCTCATATATCTCTGGCTAAGGATGACCTTTGGCTTAGAGTCTTCCTGCCTTCCCCCAGGGAGGGCTGAGATCCCAGGTCCGTGCCACCGTACCTTGTTATGTGAAACGTAGTCCAAAATACCTGTAAGTTTTTGTGTGCACCTCTATGATATGTTAATGTTCTAGAAAGTAAGGAAAAGTTCTAGAAAGTGATTCCTTATGAGTGTGAAGAATCCGATAGTTTAGGAGCACTTACCGTCTACAGCTAACTCTGCTACTGAGCTGTCTTGGTTGTTTGGGAAAGATGGCAGCTGGATAACAGCCTGCCAAGGAGCCGTCTTATTACGAGGCTTTGTTCTTTCCCATCAGCCTCCTGGAGGCTCAGGAATCTGCTGCATTAGCGCAACATGCAACGCCTTTCCACTCACTTGCTCTCTAGTTTCAGGCTTGCAGAATTCAGCCCCACTTTTGAATATAGTTGACCTGTCTCCCATGTCACTACAGGAGTTCAGAAGAATGTTCTGGACCCTGAGTGCATGGCAGGAGGAGCCTCTCCAAGAATGCTATGTGGTATGGGATCTAAAATGAGTGTTGGTAAAGATTGTTTTAGTGTGAAAAACTTACAAATAATTTTCTCCCAAGTCTTAAAGTTCCTGATAGAGTGGCCATCACAGGAAGAAGATCCTCCCCATGCTCAAGCAGCCCTCATCTTACAGACAGTAGAGTAGAGCTGGTGACCTGGAAGGGACAGACTGTGGTCCCCATGGTAACAGAAGAATAGGAAGCAAGATCTTAAAGTTATGAGGGCTCACTCCCTGGGGCTGAAAGTAACATCAAAAAGAACACCCACTCAGCTTCTCTTATCACCTAATCAAGAAAGAGAGAGAAGCCAACACACAGGGCACCTGGCTGGTCACAATCCACTCTGAAGCCAAGAGTATTATGCTGGTGCTAGAAGCTGAGACAGATCTGGAGGTCAGGGTCAGCACAGGCTACTAAGTGGGAGCTTGGCTTTAATTTTCTATCTGGTTTTAACTTACAACTTAAACTGTTCAGCCACTTAACAATGAGGGCTTGAGGATAGCTCTCAAGAGACAAGAGACCTCATTATTACACCTGGCATCTTGCAAACCTCCTGTGGACAAGGAGGGTTTGCCGCTTCTTCATGAGGGGAATGTATCTCTTCCATAGAATAGGAATCTATTATCCCCTGCCATAGCCACTATACGCCTTACCTGCTGGGTTGAGAAAGCCCAAGACATGTCCCTGGCAAATTCAGAGCCCCTGCTTGTTGTTGGGGGTAGGGTATGTGTCACAAGACTCGACTATGAGAAGAAAGGTTTAATTTGGTGATGTGAGGGAAATGGCACATCATTGCACAGGGCCCACACTGTGAGTACCACACATGTTGGATGTGCTAATGCCCTGAAGCAGGTGGCTGTAGGGATACTGCACAGAGCAGAAAGACAAGAGGCACATCCCAGCCCTGACCTCCATTCATCTGAAAAGTTGCTGTCTCCTGTTGCCTTTGAGGAAGGATGCTTGAGAGAGATGACCATCATACTTGCTTCTTTGAAGTTCCCTGCCAGACAGCTGAACTAACATATAGGGAACAGAGAAAGGGTTTGAAGGGTGTGGGTTAGTAGGGCAAATGTGCCTGAGGGTCTTACTTCTGCTTTGACCTTCCAATTGCCTAGAGTCAGCAGATCCCAGTTATCTCATCCATTCAACCAGCGCCCACCAAGACTTGCTTTATTCCAAGCAAAGGAAGCCATGGATCATGAACTCGGCTTCCCATCCCACTTGTATTGGACCTTGCCTTGTACTCTAATGCAAGACATACAGACTACAGTAAATCTGTATATAGTTCCTGTTGGAATGGGAAGAAAATCAATTTAGGAGTCAGAGCGATTCCATCAGAGTAAATTCTAGAAGGAAAAAAATCAAGCCATTCGCATGTGGACCAGCAAAGCATTCCTGGTGAGATCATTAGAGCTTTTCCTGTATGCTCTGTGCAGACTGCCCCCAGAAGTCATGTAGTAAGAACAGAGTCGAGTTGACCGCTGACCTCCAGAGCCTGGGTAGGAAGGTAATTTCCAGGCATGGCCCCCCAAGGCAGTCAAAGATGTCACCAAGAAACCAGGATGGAGGTTGTCTTGGGGAGGAAGTTACACTAGAACTCCAGTTGGGTTGTGATTGACGGTAAAGGACAATTCATCTGACAGAACATCTCCGGATTTTTATGATGAGGAAATCATTTTGAAGACAAAACCTTCAGAGGCATAAACAAAATGACTGACAAGCCACATGAATTTCAAAAACTCCTCTAATAAAGACATGGTCACTGTGTGAAGAATATTTCCACGCCATGTATGGATCAATGGGAAATGTGTCCCTGAAAAGTCAATCTGAAAAATAAATGACAGAAACAAAGTTTACCGAATATGAAGGTCAATGCTCATATCAAGAAATTCTAATCCTCACAGGTGCTCACAGAATAAAATCCATTTGCCTATAAATAGCAGGAGAGATTTTAGGGTAAGTATTTTTAACTGCTGGTGAAGGATCTGTGAAGGTTTCTTCACAGGCTGCCAAGAAAGGTGCTAATGGCTGACCCCTTTTAGGAGGATGCTAATGCAACCACAGGGGTGGATGCCTCCCCTTGTGCTCCAGCCTCTCATTTGAATGCCTCTTACCTGCCTAAGCCTTGAAGATCACAAATGTTTCTGCCTTGTTTATGCAGCCATTTACAGAGGAGATTGTTCCACAGTAGGCTTCCTGGTGTTCCAGCTCTTACAGTCTTTCCTCCCCTCTTCCTTGATGTTGCCTGAATCGAAGATGCAGGATCTGTGTTGATATATATGTTAGGGCTGGACTCCCCACCACTTTCTTAACTCCTACATTGTGTCAGTGTGATTTTCTGTGATGGTCTGCATTTGCTGGAAAGAGCTTCTCTGATGAGGAGGATCTTGGCTACCCTTATCTGTGAAAGGATAAAATTTAGAATGTAGTAAGGAATCATACTGACTTGGTAAAGTGGTACTTGTAGTTTCCTCTCTAAGGCCCATGACCTCACTAGGCCAGGGAAGCAAATGGTTTTATACATTCCTCCTATTGAGTGGGCCTTAAGTCCAATTACACAGCTGTTGGTTCCCACCAACATGGGGGTGTCACTTACTGAACCTTCATGGAGAGCTGGCCATGCTGGTCATTGTAGCTCCTAGGTGTCGTAGGGCTGTCATTGTCTCCCCTCCCTTGGCAGGTCATATTTTCTAGTACATGGAAGCTAGACTGCAGGAAGGAGGCTTTCAAGTCAGGTCCAGCTCAAACCACCTGGCTCCTATCTCCTAAATGTGAACTCATCAGGAAGGGGGAATTTCATGGGGTCCCACCCTAAACAAAGAACTATAGGTAACTAGTGACTACTGGGAAGGGAGAATTGGCCTCTCCCAAGGAAAGTCCCCCTTGAAACCACATATATACAAACAACAGAAATGGATTCAGCAAGTTGTATTTATATATTTGTGCATATGCACACATGTGTGTGTGTTCAACACTAATTATCAAGTAAACGGAGGCTATCAATTTGAGAATGGAGACATGAGAGAGTTTGGAGGGAGGATTCGTAGGAGTGACTGGAGGGAGGGAGGGGAGGAGAAAGTGAGGTGACTCAATTAAAAAAACGTATTTTAAAAACACATTAAAAAGGATGATAAATGGTTTTAAGTGAATTAACTTCATATCCACGTAGGTCAAGAAATACCACTTAGAGCAGAATAAAATATCATATATGTGATATTTATATAAATTCATGGTTACAAATATCCATAGACAAAGTACAAAAATAAAATAGAAGAATATGTTTTTCACTGAACCCAGAGCTCATGGATTCTGCTGGATTGGCTGGACAGCAAGCCTCAGGAGTCCTCTCAGGAGTACCTGGGATTGCAGGTAACTATGGATATAGCTTTTAGGTGAGTACTATAGATCCAAACTTGGGTCCTAATACAAGTGCAGCAAGCCCCAGCCATGTAACATTCTCCCCAGCTTCCTCCCCCTAATTCATATGTACACAAATATTTTAAATTGTCTCTGGATTGCTTACACTGCTGAACATTACATAAATAGTTAAGACTGTGTTGTTTAGGCAATAATGTCAAACAGTATCTGCAAGTATTCACTGCAGAGGAGCCCCCCTGAGAAGTCTCTGTCTGAAACTGTCAAATTGGTGGATTCGGGGACATGGTGGTGTTTTTGATCTCAGCACTCAGTGACTGGAGGGAGGGAGGGGAGGAGAAAGTGAGGTGACTCTACTTAATTAAGCAGAGACCTATGGATCTCTTTGAGTTTGAGACCAGCCTGGTCTACTGTAAAAGTATTTCTTTATTCACCTAAAGTAATTGTCATCTCAAAGAAGCTCCATCTATTAATCTAAGCCTAGACCTGGAAGCTTTTGGTTTCTGTTCAATCTTATCTAGGCCTAGAATGTTGTCGGCCTCTGAGACTTACTGCTGAATAAGCTCACCCTTTCTAGCTCTTTCTGAACTCTGGCTGGCTGGTTTAACTCAGCTGTTCTGGATCAAACTCCTCTCCACAGTAGCTGATTCACCCTGGCTTCTCTCAGCTTCTCACTGAGTTGCTCTGCTTGGCTTCAAACTAACTCTAGCCACCTGTTCTAATCTTTTGGCTCCTCCTCATTCTCTGACTTATTCTGACTTCACCTGTGTCTAGTTTTTTCTCTTTGACCTGTCTCTGTGAAACTCTCCCCAAAACTTCCTCTCTCCTTCTGTGTTGGCACTGTTCTCTTAAATAGTCTCTCTTTTCTTTCTGTTCTCATGAAAGTTGGGCCTATCTGATTCTGTCAAATCTTTCTCTGATTCATCACTTTGTCTGTCACTCAATTAGACATTACTTTCAAACATGGGTACTTCCTTCTACAAACTAACTTCACCTTCAGTGTTTGGGATTAAAGGTAGGTGCTAAGAGCATTCATGAAGAGCTGAGTGCCAGCTATCTGTTTCTTGATTGCAGGGTTCATGTGAGCTGCTGCCTCAGGCTCCTGCTTGTGATGGACTACAAGCCCTTCCTCCTCAAGTTTCCTTTGTTACATATATTGCCCCAGCAATCTGGAAAGTAACTAAGAGGTACACTGAATTCTTTTTGGGTATTGAGATCTACCTGTCTAAATCCAAAGGGATGTTACATCTGTCATTCATACTGATGTCTGGGAATGTCTGTATTCCAGCCAGAGTATCCATGTTGTTGGATTAAAGGAGTGTGCTAAGGCTGAGCCACACTACATCTAGAAGTCTAGAAATAGATTTTTCCTGTAAACAACATAATCTCCAGGTTCACAGTGTGATCAAATATCCCGCAATAAACAGGCAGAATATTCTTTGTCAGAAGTTCTTGGGACCAACAATATTTTAGAATTTTTAACTTTGGAATATGTGTATATATAAAATGAGATATCCTGGGTATCTAAAAGAGCTGTAATAGCTCTCTAGATAACACAGTTCTGGCAAACCAAAGACCAATCTTTTATTTGCATATCAACTTAGTGATTTACTCCAAGTTCCCTTTTGATTATCCCATGAATCAGCATTTTATGACCTTAGGCCCTTGATTCTTAGAAGAAGATAGCAAGTATATATTTTTTTTCTTTAAACATAGCAAGTCCTGTGCAGTTCACTGGGCACAGTGATTATGGCTGCCAAATCTAGACACAGAGGCTACTTTTACGTGAGAAGGATTTCTGTTTTCCAACTCCTTCACTGCCTAAGCTTGGCTATCCAGGAACTTGTTCTGAAGATAGACCTTGAGCTCAGAGATCTACCCGCCTTTGTAAAAACAAACAATAAATGTATCTGTGTGGGATCCTACCCTGAGATCACCCCTTCTTCACTTCCTGGTACTCCTTTATTACTTAAACCCTGAGCCTTGTTTTTTGTTGTTTTTGTTTTGTTTTTTAAAAATTATTCCTTTTCCTTTACTGACTCATTGGTGCAGCTTCCTCTGTTTTTTTAGGTCTGTGAATCCCCTCATGCAGTGCTTTTATTTTGCATAGTTGAGAAATCCTGTTTATATATCCTTTAACTCATGCTTTCAGAGTTCCTTCCCACAGCCTTTAGGGCTGTCCTAAAGGTCACAGCCTTATCATTTTGCTGAGGAGTATTAACTAGATGCACTCTTGACTCCTGGAATTATGATGTTTCTGATTATTATGAAGTCATTAACCTTGGTAGAAAGAACATTCCTAATAATCTTAAGAAGGAGAACGTTCTCTGGGGAAAGAACTGAAAGACCCCCAGAATGGGGAGACCCTCACTCAAGTCTCGAGATGATGCGACCCCCCAAGAACTCATGTGAGACCATCCTTGCTGTAATAAACATGAGGTTTATTGATAGGAACCAGTGCACTGGGGTCGAGACTCATATCCCATGCAGGGGCACAGGAGTTCGACCCCGAGAGGCTGGGAGAAAGGGTATTTAAAGGAAGAAGCCACAACCCAAGGGGGCAGGGGTGGTGTCATTGGAAAATCACAAGAATACCAGTGAAAAATCACAAGGAGAAACACCCTGTTTCTCAAGATTGTTCTCTAAGATTTTAATCTAACTTTATTGTCAGCTAGTTCCTGGGAGAAGCTTCCTTTTATCTTTACTAGGTCGGGATCACCTATCTAAGGGCCTTATCTTAAACCCTTTTATCTGGATCCTGGGAGAGCAGGTTCAAGAAATGTGACCCTTTACTTACTTACAGGTAGAGGGCAGGTATTTGAGGTATTTAGGGCTTCTTAGGGGTGGGACAGCATTCCTAAACTTCTGACTTTTTGGCTGTATTTTTTCTTCTTTCAGAACATGAAGCAAAATATGTGCATCATTATAAAACTAAGTCTCATGCCTACAGCAACCATCAACACTTGAGAAGATGCAGGCCTTACTGGCCCTGCTTTGAGGGCAGGAACTGTGTTGTACTGTCCCTCTGTGGCCATACTGGACTCTGTATTGAAGGAGTTTGCAGCCTGGGCTCTGGAGACAAAGGACAGACAAACACAATGGAAGACAGAATACTGTGCTGAACATAAAATGGAAAGGCAGCATTGGTGCAGTGTATTGGCCTGGGGATGATTATATCTCTGGTGGCTCTTTGCGAAACTCTTGGTAATGCTGGGATATGGGGGAGGTGGCAATTGATAATTGACAGGACCACATGTCAATTGTTAAACACCAGCTATGTAATAAGGTTCTGAAAGTTTGGTTTAAATTTACTACACACACACACACACACACACACACACACACACACACACACACAAATGACCAAGTGCTGACCTTGGGAATGCTCTGCACAGCTTTGTGTGGTCTTCCTGAGAACAGGATAGAAGACCTGCCCAGAGGCCATGTGAGTGGGAACCTAGGGGACACCAGAAGCACTTGAAGCTTCACTGCCTCCCCCACCTACGCCTGGAAGGAGAGAAGGCTTGGCCTTCAATATCAATGGCCATCCTCCTCCTTCAGCTGGAAAAGGGGCCTATTTATTGGTCAACCAGGGCTTCTGAGAGCTCTCCATTGGTCAACTGGGGCTTCAGCGATCTCTCCAGGAACTGAGATGAAGCAGAAATTCTTTTTTTTTTTTTTTTTTTTTTTGGTTCTTTTTTTTGAGCTGGGGACCCAACCCAGGGCCTTGTGCTTCCTAGGTAAGCGCTCTACTGCTGAGCTAAATCCCCAGCCCCTAGAAATTCTTATAACATTCAACAATAAGTCACAGCTTTTCTTTTTCACCCATGTAAATAGTGAGATGACTTGACATTTTGCATAATTAAATGTAGAAGAGATGGCACACTTCGTAGCCCCATGTCATGGGAGGCTCCATTTCAATGTAACACATACCCTGACTCACTTTCATAGGAGGCTTCATTTCAGCATAACATAGCCTGACTCATTTTCACATGCTCTGGGTCTTGAGTGCATTTCTTCTTTGGCCAAATGTAAGCATCTCAAGGTAGCTTGGTTAATATAAGCCTGAGGAGGACTGAACCCCTCCCACCCAGGTCCCACCCAGCTCCCATCCCCACCGCCACTTCCCATCCCCATCCACCGTGTATGACTCCATGGAGTAGGAGGTAACACTTTGCTCATATTTCTGATTGACACAGTGTCAGAATTCTCAGTGTCTGAGGTCATGTGAGCAGGAGACTGTGAGTCTGCTTACAACCCATGACTAATAACAGATACTGGTAGCCCATGGGGGCATGCAGTCTCAATTAGCTTACTTCTCATTACAACCTCATTAATTATCTCAGTACCAATGAGGGGCTTGATGTTTGGACAGTTACATCACTCGTCCAAGCTCACAGGCCACGGCACCTGTGCCTTTTGACCTCTGGGTCTCAGCCCAGAGCTCTGTCCATGAATAGAGGGAAGAAAATTCGAGGCAGTTGGTCACTTGGACCCACAAATGCCACCCGCTGGGAGCACTTGTTTCTGATCTTATGTCAAGGCTGTGGAGAGAAAAACTGAGGGATGGCAGGAAGCACCAACAAAAAAATTAAAGGGCATATTTTAAAAACGAATTGTCACCCATTCACATGTGCAGGGTGCAGCATTTTTAAAAATAAACAAAACCCAAACTAACTGGTTGTAGTGGCACACTCAGGAGGCTGATTATGTTGTTGCTACTTCCTAAGTGTAATTTTGCCACCATTGTGAATTGTGTCTGAAATTTGACCCCAAAGGGGTCTTGCCCCATAGGTTGAGAACCAGTTTTGTAGGGCCTGTTGGGACTGTCTTACCAGCTCAGAAGGACATCTCTGCCCTGCACTGCCAGGTTCCTTTGATTTAGAATAGGACCCTGGGTGGTCATTATCAACATGTTGTTTTCTTTCTGCCACTCTTTTTCTGTTTTTATTAGATATTTTATTTATTTACATTTTAGATGTTATCCCCTTTCCCAGTTTCTGCTCTGGAAACCCCCTATACCATCTACCCTCTCCCTGTTTCTATGAGTCTGCTCCCCCACCCATCTACCCACTTCCTTCAACCTCCCTGCCATGGCATTCCCCTACACTGGGGCATTGTGTCTTCCCAGGACCAAGGGCTTCTTTTCCCATTGATGCCCTACAAAGCCATCCTCTGCTACATATGTGGCTGGAGCCATGGGTCTGTCCCTGTGTACTTGTTGGTTGGTGGTTTAGTCCCTGAGAGCTCTGCTTGATTGATGTTGTTGTTCTTCTTACAGGTTGAAAACCTCTCTGGCTCCTTCACTTCTTTCTCTAACTCCTCTGTTGGAGACCCCATGCTCAGTCCAATTGTTGGCTGCAAACATCTGCCTCTGTGTTTGTCAGGCTCTGGCACAGCCTCTCAGGAGACAGCTATATCAGCCTCCTGTCAGCAAGCAGTCCATGACATCCCTAATAGTGACTGGGTTTGGTGTCTGTATATGGGATGGATCCCCTGTGAGGCAGTCTCTGAATGGCCTTTCCTTTAGTCACTGCTCCACACTTTGTCTTTGTATTTCTTCCCTTGAGAATTTTGGTCCCCTCTTCTAAGAATTACTGATGCACCCATACTTTGTTCATCCTTCTTCTTGACCTTCATGTGATCTATGAATTGTATCTAGGGTATTCCAAGCTTTTGAGCTACTATCCACTTATCAGTGAGTGCATATCATATGTGTTCTTTTGTGACTAGGTTACCTCACTCAGGATATTTTCTAATTTCATTCATTTGCCTAAGAATTTCATGAAGTCATTGTTTTTAATGGTTGAGTAGTACTCCACTGTGTAGATGTACCGCATTTTCTGTATCCATTCCTCAGTTGAAGGACATCTGGGTTCTTTTCAGCTCCTGGCTATTATAAATAAGGCTGCTATGAACATAATGGAGCACATGTCTTTGTTATATGTTGGGGCATCTTTTGGGTATATGCCCAAGAGTGGTATAGCTGGGTCCTCAGGTAGTGCAATGTCCAATTTTCTGAGGAACCATCAGACTGATTTCTATAGTGGTTGTTCCAGCTTGCAATCCTACTAACAACAGAGGAGTGTTCCTCTTTCTCTACATACTTAGCAGCATCTGTTGTTTTGATTTGCATTTCTCTGATAACTAAGGATGTTGAACATTTCTTTAGGTGCTTGCTTCTCAGCCATTTGGTAATCCTCAGTTGAGAATTCTTTATTTAGCTCTGTACTCCATTTTTAATAGGGTTATTTGGTTCTCTGGAGTCTAACTTCTTGAGTTCTTTGTATATATTGAATATTAGCACTGTATTAGATGTAGGATTCGTAAAATTTTTTTCTCAATCTGTTGGTTGCCCTTTTGTCCAGTGTCCTTTGCCTGACAGAAGCTTTGCAATTCTAAGATGATCCATTTGTCAATTCTTGATCTTAAGCATAAACCATTGATGTGCTGTTCAGGAAATTTTCCCCTGTGCCCATGTGTTTGAGGCTCTTCCCCACTTTTTCTTCTATTAGTTTGATTTATCTGGTTTTATGTGGAGGTCTTTGATCCACTTGGACTTGAGCTTTGTACAAGGACATAAGAATGGATTGATTTGCATTCTTCTACATGCTGACCTCCAGTTGAACCAGCACCATTTGTTGAAAATGCTATCTTTTTCCCACTGGATGGTTTTAGCTCCTTTGTCAAAGATCAAGTGACCATTGATGTGTTGGTTCATTTCTGGGTCTTCAATTCTATTCCATTGGTCTATCTGTCTGTCTCTGTACCAATACCATGCAGATTTTATCACTATTGCTCTGTAATACAGGTTGAGGTCAAGGATGGTGATTCCCCCAGAAGTTCTTTTATTGTTGAGAATAGTTTTCGATATCCTGGGTTTTTTGTTAGTCCAAATGAATTTGCAAATTGCTCTAACACTATGAAGAATTGAGTTGGAATTTTGATGGGGATTGCATTGAATTTGTAAAATTAACTCAACCAAATCAGTAGCCTTTCTCTACTTAAAGGATAAACACACTGAGAAAAAATTAGAGAAACGACACCCTTCATAATTGTCACACATACAATATAAAATACCTTGGTGTGAATCTAACCAAGCAAGTGAAAGATCTATATGACAAGAACTTCAAGTCTGTAAAGAAAGAAATCAAAGATTTCAAAATATGGAAAGATCTCCCATGCTCATGGATCGGCAGGATTAATATAGTAAAAATGGCCATCTTGCTGAAAGCAATCTTTCTGCCATTCTAGTAAACTAGTTTAAGTCTCATTGGTTAAAAGGATGCTGTGGAGATGAGGAAAGGGCAAGTGTGAGCACCCCAGAGGAGCTTCTGAAGTCTGGAATCTCACATTCAAATTAGGTGTCCAATGGCGTCAGTAGACCCATTAATAAATAAAAACATAAGACACAAGAGGATCATCTCTTGGTGCTAGATTACATAAAACGATTAGTAATGGTGCTGAAGAACACCATTAGTTGAGCATGTGTACCCATGTCTGGAGATAATGTACCGTGGGCCTATATGGATGACAGAACAACAAACTAAGCAGTTCACAGAACAGGAAGTGCTAAAGACACATGCTCAAACCAGACTTCGTACTTCAAGGCTGAGGCTCTTTAATCCTCTGGTGAGAAAAACAAGTAAAGATTAACAATGTGACATCTTTAAGACAAGGCGCAAGATTGGCCGAACAGGTAAGTACGATGAGTTGTGAAAACAGAGCCCTGTGTTTTATCTGATCAGAATGAGCAGGGGCTGCTTTATCAGCGGATGAGCAGGTCTGAGGTACCAGCTGCCACTCAGTGGTTCCGGGATAAGGCACAACATCGAGTCTGCTTTAACCTCTGCTTTCAACGACGAAGATCTGCTCCTTCTTCCTGGACAAACGGCGTCTTGGTCCTTGGTTACCCACTTTAGCAGGATGCAGAGTGGATACTCCCATCAGAAATCATTTCACAGAACTCTTAGAATGATGTTGCACCCGAAGGGGCAGAGCTTCATCTTTCCCAGTCCTCCCCGCCCCTTAAATCACAGAGAACAGCTGTGAGGTTTACCCAATCTGCAGAACTAAGTTCTGAGCACACAGAAGCTACAGGGACTTCTTGCTGCTTTGGTCTCCTCCTCCCATGCCAGACAGAGAGATTCACAAGGTGCTGGGCCTCAGCCCCATTGTGAGTGTGGCTTCCAGTGCTTCTTGGCCTCTTCATCTGCTTTCTCTGCCAACACAGAGAAACCTGGGTGACATGCTGTGTCCATTCCTCTTTGCTGAACTGACCCGTGGGTGCCAGAGGCTGTGATGGTGTTACATGTCATAAAGCGGGCATCCTGTCAAGGAATTTCAAGGCAATTCAGGAGCCTTCTCTATAAGATTCTAAGCACCTTCACACACTAAGCCCATCACAGCCTGGTAGCCTTGTTGGCCAATAGAGAACAGCTCCTATGCACGAGAACTTCCCTGGGCCTTGTTCTGTGCTTGCTGCTATTCTAGTGCCTGCCCTGGGGCTTCCTGGTAGAAGGCAGGCAAGGCTGTAGTGTCATCTTAAAAGCAGACACAGTGTGCCAACAGGTAAAGGGGTATCTTACCAGACAGAGCTACAACTCCAACCCAGGCCTCCTCTTTCTTCCCAATGCCATTCCAGCAAAGAGCAGAGCTCTGAGGGGTCCCATATCCAATGATAACAGCTCCCTCTCCCTGAGTTTTGGCTGGTGACAGACTTTGTTTCATAAGCAATATCATAGTTGACTTCATAAAATCCAAGTCCTGACCTCTGTTCAAAGATGGTGAGATTCTAGGAATTTTCCTAATGGCCGCAGGCTACAGCTATAAGGGGCTGAACCACCTGACCCCAAGGCCCTACCTTTCAACAACTCAGCTCTATTGGCCTGACGAAAGGTACTTTGTGCTTTGTCCTAGGAGCTCACTGGGCGTGCGCTGTCCCACTGGACAACCAGAAGAGGAGCCAGGTATGGAGACGGCCAAGTTGGCTCTAAGCTTTCAGATCCAGGTACTGTCTAGTATGCCTGATGTGAGGACAGTCCTTTAGCATTTGTCCATTTAATGCTCAGAATGTCCTTGTTGAATGACATCTCTATACCCCAGTTATCTCCACACCACAATTGACACCGCATCTTTATAGTTTAAGTGACTTTCGCAGGGGCTACGTAGCTTGTGCATGGCTAAGAAATGGCTCCTCTGACAGATAACACTTGATGGTTGACTCAACAGATAGTTCCTCTCCATTCTCTTGGCCACCTCTATTGAAAGGAAATCCTGTGATTTAGCCCCTGAAAGCATCACTTGGCTCTGTCCTAGCACATGGCGTATCAGCAGAAGCCCAGTAGTAACGTCTGTGGGGGCTGTGGCTTTTCCTGATGAGGGCACAGTGGCCTCTGACTCCCGCTGCCCCATAGCTCTCAGTAGATGGTATGCCTCTAGGAACGCCAGCTATCTTGCAACCTTGTAGGAGCATCCAAGAACATCTGCTCTGTCGCTGAGTCATGTGCCTAACACCCTCAGCTGTCTTATGAGTGAAGATAGGCAGCAAACTCAGTCCATTCCGTCTAAAGCTATGTAAGGACGGCTGCAGATCATTTGTGGCCACATGTCTGCCGCACATATGTCAATCTAGAGCAAGAAAGTGCAAATAGTCTTGCTCCATGCCCTGGTCATGCACACTGAGTACTTTAGAAGCTTCAAGCCAGACTCACACACTCGCCAAACTGAAGCTCATGGATATGATGATAAAGCTTCAGGAATGGCTAGATTCATGCAAAATAGATGTTGCATGTCTGTATTAATGTGTGAAAAGCAGACCAGCGGCTGGGAACAGATAAGAAATAAACCTGGTAGATCTGGGAATGTAGGTCATGGGCACCATCCTCTCCCTACACACCTCAGGAACCCATTAAAACCATGAGAAAATCCTTCTCAGGGGAGACAGAAAGGACTAGAGCCAGAGGAAAAAGAAACAGACGTGTTCTAGTCTCTCTCAAACACTGAGTGTTTAGTTGACCGTGTTCCTCAGGGCTAGCAGCAAGGCACTGCTGTTTAATGTCCCTGTTCAGCCTTAGCTACAAACAAAATCCCATTGTGAAACCGACTGCCCACATAGCACTGGAGAAGACCCTCAGGTTCTCTAAGCTTATGCTATAAATTGGGCTACTAAAATGCCTCAGACCTAAGCTGTCACAAGCTTAAGTTACAGAAGTCACACCACACAGGTGATAGATCAGGTCCTCTCTGTTTCTCTTTGACAAGAGAAAGAGACTACTTGTCATGAGCTTTCTTCATACCCATACGGCCATCTTGTTTCTTCACTCTGTGTTCTCTGTGAGTGGCAACCATAATGCTTCTGCGACTTATAGCTCCCCTGAGAACAGAGACATTGGTGGCTTAGGGTGCCTGTCAGTCAGGTTTTCTTGAGCCATGACAGATGCCCTGATTAAAGGGCTAACATGACAGTCAAACTCTCCGTCGGTGGCCTTGACTTTCCCAGCATTAACATTTTTATAGCTAAAAAAGTAAATGTACTGGTTCAGGTCAGGATTAGAGCAGAAGGTCAAGAAGAAAGTCAACCCATGATAGTCAGGGCAGGAGGGACGCCATCTGAGGCCCCATTTAGCCCTATGATTTGATATTGAGATAAAATATTGAGTGCAATAAATTTAACTCTAAGTCAGACAACACCAAAAAAGAATTTCTTGGTCCATCTAAGTCTGGGGAGGCTTCTTATTAGCCAAGAGTATAAGTCATAAATCTCCTTGTGGATGTGAGCACAGGGCACATGACACCCTGCGCTGTCTCCTGCTTTCAGAAAGGGCTGATGGATCCTTTCCCTCACATTTATTTGAGCCATTAATGTGGCATCGTAGATGTTGAACCAGACAGAAATAGAAGACAGAAAGCTTGGTCCTGTCAAATCGTCTTAATACAAGTATAAGAACCCAACCTCCATGCGCTCTTGGCATCATCCAGGAGTCGTTAGGCTGCAGATGCTGAGATGGGAACTAGATGGAGGTGGGTAAGGAACGGGGATAGGCAGGCAGAGGATAGGTAGGCTAGAGGATAAAATGGCTGCTGTGGCTATGCAAGAGGAGGACTGGGATGCTTTTTTCTGCAAGAGTCCTGAAAGTCCTGGAGGTTTATAAAAGCATCAGGTAGATCTTGGATTGCTCTAGGAGGCAGTGAGTGGTTCTAACTGTTGGAGCGGAGGTAACGTGGCTGTGCCTACACTCATCTCCTAGAACCTCACGTGCTCAAACTCAAAAAAAGGTTACTGATGTAGAAATGCATCCTTGTCAGCCCCTGCCCTATACACACAGTGTCTGCAGAGGTGGTCCTGGATACCCAGCCAGATACCAAGCATCGAGACTGGTGGAGACCTGGGAGGCAGACCTGGCCAGCAAACCGGGCTCCCAGCAGGAATGCAGAATCCCTCACTCCTTGAACAGTCGTTTTCTCTCACTGTTTACTTTCCCCCGTTGAAAAGCAATCTGTGGAGTGAAAAGAAGTCTCCAAAGTCCGCTCCCATCCATCTCCGCTGCAGCCTCATTTCCATTCTAATGTTTGTGTGGTTCCCAGTGGCACTCAGAGCTCATTAGTCTGCTGCTGTGGCTGCTGCTGCTCGCCCAGCCCCCAGAGTCTGCTGTCTTGTTAGGGGCTGCAGGGACTCATTTAGGGACTAGAGAGAGGATGGCAGAGTCAGGGTGTCTGGGGAGGGGTCCAGAAGGAGTCTGGCACCCTGGGAATAATCTTAGTGTAGCTTCACACATTCTGGCCCCCAAGATGGGCTTGCTGTAGCTTCGTGGGCTGTCACTTGGACACCAGAATTCCCCATCTATGCTGACGTTTGAAGGCCGTGTTACACCCTGGATGAAGCGTAGGCGAGGGGCACAGAAATCTGCTTATCTGAGATTCTGCCTCAGGCCCGAGTTGAAGGTGGTGCTCACTGTATTGATGACAGCTCCTTGGGTTTGAATCTTAGCGTCACCTCCTGTTTACTGTGTGACCTTGGACACAGTATAACCTCTCTGCACCTGGGTTTAACCATCTCACCACTGAACGGCAGCAGTATAGAGTCATATCACTAAACAAATCCATAAACAGAACTTCCTGGAAGGCCAGGCAGTGTCAGTTAGATCAGTGTTAGATGAAATTAATTTCCTTGTCATCAGACAATCCTGGGATATTCCAGAGTGTAGGGGCTGGGAGTGAAGTCGTCAGCATGTCCGCCAGTATGAGTGCTATTGTCTCATTTCGGTCCGGTGTGTATGGTCTGTGGCTGTCAACTCCTGCTACACTGAATGCCAACTTAGAATATTGGCTGGACCTGTAGATCCCTCCCCTGTTTCACAGGCTGCATCCACACTATTTCAAGTCACCTGGCCTAGTGACTCAGCAGTTTGACGAGTTTATGAGGAAGGCAGGAGAGCAGGAGGGCAGAGAGGAGGGCACAGCTATTCTGATTTTCCTCAGATGGGTTTGGATGTTGGACCAAGACCACAGCCCTGGCAAGCACCCCAGCATTCATTTATATCACATCAACTGGAGTCCCAGGGCTTGCCCAGAACCCTGTGCTGCCCTTCAGAAGCTTGCCCTGCTCCCAGGGCTCGCTCTGTGCCGTCCCAGCTCAGGAGCAGTGGGCGGTGAGGATGGTTCTACCAGCAAATCTCTGAAAACAGAACTGAAGCTGTTTCATAATCTGCAAATGCTGGATGAGGTCCAGGCAGAGAGAGGGAAGCTGCCCTACTTACAAGGGCTTCAGAGAAGCAAATTCCCAGCGCATTGCAGACCTGGGAAGAGCTGCCACCTTCAGGCCAACTGAGGGTGTCGGGTCCCCTAAAGATGTTTAGGATAGGTACCTCCCAGATCAGTGCTTGTGCCCATTGGCAGGCAAAGAGCCTCAAGGCCAAGATAGAGGCTATACCTTGTTGACTGCTTAAGACTCCTTGCTTCCCTGCTTGTGAGAAAACAGAGTCTATCTGTCCTCACTGAGCTGGGTCCCCAGGTGAGCGGACACAACTGTTTCTAGCAGCCATCCTTTGACATCTTTAAAAACTTGTTTTGTCAGATGTCACCAGTGGCCTTAGACTATGGCTGCTCTGCCAGATTAAAATGCCAGTCACAAAAAGAGATGCGGCTGCAGACAACTTTAGCTGGGACAGGGCTAAAGAGTCAAAGGCTGTGCTCAGTGCCTGAGGATGAGCGTCTGGAGCAGCAGCTTCTTGTCTGTATGCTGCCACCCATCTGTGCCCCGAAGCCTCCATCAGGCCACCAGACCCTTGCTTGCCCGTGGTTTTGTCCAGAGTCTGCTTTATTGTCAAGGAGCAGTAGTTTTGAACCAGTTGTTCTGAGTCAGGGACACAAAGTTGCTGTTCCAGGTGGACAAGGCTGACTGGGGTAGATCAAAGGAGTGTCCGGTGTCAGGACCCCTTGTAGTCACAGCTCTCTCAAGTCCCGGCTTTGCTGTATGTGAGCTTGCCAAACTCAGCAGAATCCGGATTCTCTGGAGCAGAAAGGAACAGAGCACTGAAGGCCACATGGGAGAGAAAACAGAAGAGCTAGCCAGGGAGCTCAGATCACTTGTCCAAAGATTCTCAAGTTGCTGACTGAAGCTGCTCTCGATCCCACACTCTCTGGACTCCCTCCTGGCTGCCCTCGCAGGCAACCTCTGCTTAGAGACATGCTTTTTACAGAGGCAGTGGACTCTTTCTGGGGTGATGGCAGAGGCAAATGTGGGAGCTTCTATAAATTCAGACACTTGGATGGGTTGCTGTGTCATGTGGAAGAACCTTAGGATGGGAACACCTATGCGTGAGGGGGAGGCGAGCTGAACTCTCCACTAAGGCGGCTCCTCAGATCACAGTAGAGGCCTCTCTGCTGGTTCAACCTCTCTGTTGCATAGCTGGCTGCAGAGCATAACAAGGGGAGCCTGCTCCCCTCCCTCTTGCGTGATGGAAGGTCAGCCTTTGGAGGAGAGGTCAGATAAAAGAAGGCCCCCCTTCCTAAAAAGTGCCCACTTGACTGTGGGGTCCAGCTGTCCTCCTCGGAGCCATCTGCTGAGGAAAGAGAGGCATTCCAAGAACAAGGTGTTCAGTCAGACAGTGTTCAGGGCACCGGAGCAGGCTGCAATAGATGGAGCCATCTGCATTCCTGGGCTCTTTCTTATCTTGGCACAGCTCCAGTGAACCTGCACCCTACCCTAATGATCTCCCAAATAATTTCATCATTCAAACCCAGCGTCCATAGCTGCAGGTCTAAAGCAATGAGTGAAGCTGTGGACATTGACTGGAGGGGAATGGGCTTGCACTGGCCCAGCCAGACACTGCTCCAGCTGCCAGGCCCCATGTCCCCCATTAACACTCAAAACATGAGGCCCTCCATCAGTCATTTCAGCCTTGTCTTATCGATCCTTCTAAAGGCAGGCAGTCGCAATTTATTGGCAAGTTCCCAGTGTCTCTACCTCCCGGTAAGATGTTTTCCATCTATAGAGCTCAAGTCATGTATCTTCTAGAACACTGACTCGGGGAGGGGCCGAGGGGGCCCCAGAGTAAGCTGTTGGTGCCACAGTTGTGGGGCAATGACATTAGGGAAAACACTTTGTTTTTTTGTTTGTTTGTTTTTGGTTTTTTTGTTGCTTTTTTGTTGTTGTTGGGTTTTTTTGTTTGTTTTTGTTGTTGTTGTTGTTGTTTTGTCTTTCTATTAATTGTGTGGTTTCACGAAATCAAGTGTGGAGGAAGCCTAATAAGACCAGGGTTTTGGTTTGTTTGTTGTTGATTTGTTTTGTTTTTTTTTTTGTTTTTTTTTTTTTTTTTTTTTTTTTTTTTTGTTAGCTTTTATTGAAATCTTTTTTTCTCTCATTTAAGAGAGAAGTCGCAGGGAGAAAAGGCTTCAGGTACTTGGGGTGACAGCACTGTCCCCTTCCTGCTCACTCAGTTCTGAGTCCCAGCCCCTGCGTTACTCGGCAGAAAAGCAAGGGAAGAACGGCCACCTCTCTGTCCCATGACCTTTTCTCATTCCTGGAAATGAGAAGTCTAGGGATGGTGGCAACTCTGACTCACCTCGGAGTGGCGGCCACCCCCTCTTAACAGAAGCTCCCACGTGTGAGTAAACAGGAGAAGCTGGACTGCACAGAAGTAGCTTAAAGACACAGCTTCTCAAATACGGCCAGCCCAAGACCCAGTACCCCAAGAGGCCTGGCTAGGACCAACTTTCAGAACTGTGTAAGTCCAGTGTTTATCCTGTGGTGCCAAAGTAACCACAGAGGCCAAGAGGAAACCAGGGATTCAGAAAGCTCTGGAGCAGTGTTAGGCGTTAGGCTTTCAAGCCAGAGTTTGCAAACATCTGTCTCTGCAGTCAGGTATAGCTGCTTTCAAAGTTAGTGTCAGCTTAGTTTAGCCCAGGATGTCTCACTCTGTCCCCTTGCTCATCTGCCCTAGGGTCCCCATGGTCCTTTACCTAAAGATGGGTCCCAAGCTGGTGAGGATGCCAGCCACTGCCTCCCTATGTGCTGTGCCCGCTCTAATTACTGTCCCATTCTGGAATTAGTGAAGGGGTTATAGATGTTATTTAGCTCTGGAGGCAAACGGAGTTACCAACCTGCAGCTGCCCAGCCAGGAGCTGGTTTTGGATCTCTTTGTTTTATTGTTTTTCCTAATGTTTGTACCATAGTAAGTTACTGGTGTATATAGCTATAATAATAATAATACAGGTAACGTATAATTATATTACTATAATCCTATATTAACATAATTTTACAGCAAATCGTTTTTATTGTTGTTATTGGGGTTATATGATTTAGTTTTGAATAAGCAATTATTTATGTGATTAAAAAAATTTAAATATACCCAAAAAGAATGCTTCTTAAAGGCTCCCTTCTCAGCTTCTGTCCTTTGAAAACCAGGACACTCCTCAGAGGTGACCACAACTGAGGAGGATCACATTCCTCCAAGCCAGCAGCATGGATAAACATAACAATTTGTTACCATTTTACCATTGTTTTACCCTTTTTGTGCAAATCTCTTCCAGCCCCTCTTCCTGCTTCCTATTCTTGGGGTTAATTCCATCTCAGCATACAAAGAACCACCTTGGGCTATTCCACGGCCAGAAGACACTATTACGGTTTTTTATCTCAAGAGGCAACTTTCTCCCTCCTCCCCTCCCTGTCAGATGCACGAGGCTGCATCTCTGATCTCGCTCATTGCCCGCCAGGTCTGTGGACTCTGGGATGAGGTTCTAGGCTGAGCAGCAGTGGTGTAAGCCGGATACACACATGCTGGCAGCAGAGTGGTTCCCTCCCTATGTGCCATGTGCCCGACCAACACTGCCTTCTCGCTTTCGGAAGGAAGCATGGAAGTTTTCCCACTCTGTACAGAGTGCTTCCTCGGGAGCCAGGAGATCACATGTCTTGTAAGTGTGGAAAGAGGATGCTGGGAAATGTCAGCCACAGTTGATCATTTTACAGTGAGGGCAGGATTTATGGTGGGTTAGGATTTTAAAGGTAGAAGTGGTCAGAGTTCGCCTTATTTACCATATTGCTATTACAGAAGCAAAGGATGAGTAAGCAACTTGTCAGAACACATAGCTCGACAGTGAGAGAAGATACCTATCCCAACTAGAGAGTTGACCACAGCATTTCCTACCCTGGTGTCTGAACAATAGTCCACCAGAAATTCATGTGCATAAGCAAACAACAGACAGCCTCTTTGAGATGAACTCAGGTCTATTTACAACAACTTTACCCAGGACCACCATAAGATGTTACAGAAGCTGTCAAGGGATGGTGTGGATCCTGTAGGATGTGGACAGATTTTGCTGTCTGACAAGGTAAATGTCGTGGTAGTTCTCTTTGGGTGCCAACTCTTAAAGTATTCACAAGACTGGGGATGGCTGCACAGTTGAGAGTCAGTGCTGCTCTTACAGAGGACTGGAGTTCTATTCTTAGCATCCATGTAGGGCAGCTCATAACCATCTATAACTCCAGCTTCAGGGAACCAATGCTTTCCTCTTGTCTCCAGACACCTGCACTCATGTGCACATGCCTCTACACAGAAACATATACAATTAAACATAAAATATAATCTTTGTAAAGGGAAATATCTGGGTGAGCTAAAACCTATCTAAGCGCAGCTGTGATCCCTGACTAGAACTCCTTACTGGACTATAAACACACAACTTTACAGTGACTGTCTACAATTGCTGTCATTGTGTCTCATAAAGAAGATACATATTTTAACAGAAGGGAGTCCTGTTAATGTGGCAGTTTGCTCAAACTGAACTTGAGATCTGTCTTGACATTTCTCCAGAGACAAGGATGGCAAATGGATGCTCAAGAGCATAATACTATCAGTCACTAGACAAGGACAAGCAACAGTGGAAAACTGATCACAGTGACTAAGCTTAAAATGACCAACCCTACTAAGTGTTGGCAAAGACACGGAGCAACTGAAGTGCTCACACTGCTGGTGAGGAGTAGCGAGTGGTGCAACCACTTTAGAAAATGCTGCCATCTCTTTAACAGTATATTCGTCACAACTACGTGGTCAGCCTTTCAGATCGCAGGTATTTCCAAAGCTGTGGGGACACAGCACCATAAAGACTTTCAATCATGTGCTCACCACAGCCTTATATTTAATCCCTCAACATTGGAAACAGCCTAGATGTCCACCAACAGATTTGTGGATAACAAGTCATGATGTACTCAAATGAAGGAAGAATATTAGTAATCAAAAGGAATAAAGGTTTGATACATGCAGTACAGTGAGCAAATGCCAAAATAGTTGCGGTGTTAAGCCACAACTTGAAAAGGAAGAGACTCTATTGGGTGGTGGCTTAGTTAAGGTTTACTGCTGTGAACAGACACTCTGACCAAGGCAACTCTTACAAGGACAACATTTAATTGGGTCTGGCTTACTGGTTCTGAGGTTCCATTCATTATCATCGTGGTAGGTAGAAAGCGCAAGCATGGTCCAGGAAGGCATGGTGCTGGAGGAGCTGAGAGTTCTATATTTTGTTTGAAAGGTAAACAGGAGAAGACTGGCTCTGAGGTAACTTGGATAAGGGTCTTAAAGCCCCTGCCTACAGTGACACACCTACTCCAACAAGGCCACACCTACTCCAACAAGGCCACACCTACTCCAACAAGGCCACACCTACTCCAACAAGGCCACACCTACTCCAACAAGGCCACACCTACTCCAACAAGGCCACACCTACTCCAATAGGGCCACACCTACTCCAACAAGGCCACACCTACTCCAACAAGGTCACACCTCCTAATAGTGCCACTCCCTGGGCCAAGCATATACAAACCATCACAGGGGTTTAATCTATCAAGTTCTGGAAATGTAAACTATTTAGAATAATGGAAGACAGATGAATGGGGCAAGAGTGATGATCAGTTGTGGGGGTGTCCCAGTGTCACATAGAAACTTTAGAAAATGATGGCTAAGCTCACTGTCTTGATCATGTTAATATTGTGGACATATGCAAGTGCGAAAACATCATATTGAACAACTGAACATGTAGTTTGTTATATGTTAATTATATTTAATGTATTCCAAGGTGGTTTGACCAGAAAAATATCCATCACAAGAGAAAGCAGCCGTCTGAAAGGACCCATACTGCGTGATTCCAAATATTTGATCTCTGGAAAGGCCAACACCAAGGGACAGAAAAGATAAATGATCAGAGGGAAGGTGACAGCAGACAGCAGAGCACTTGCCAAATATTGGGACCATTCTGTGTGGAGCTACAGTGGCACACACACACACACACACACACACGCTATCTGTACACCCACTGGCTGACAGTGATGATACAACAGTGCTGATTTTAAGCGTAGCACATGAACCTTCTAGTATGGGGGCAGATTATATATGTGCAGGGACAGGGATGTGTGCAAATCCTTCTTATGTTATAAAGGTGGAAATTACTCTACATGGATGTGCATACAGAGTTGGCTAGTAGAGACAGAGTTGTTTTTACTTGTTTGCTTTTTGTGGTACTGGAGACTGAACTCAGAACCTTGAACAATGCTGGCAGATGCTCCATCACTGATTTATATTCCCAGCTCCTTCCCTGTTCTTGTTCAGGTTCCCTTTCCTCTTCTTTTTCTTTTTCTCCTCTTCCTCCTCCTTGTTTATTATCACCACAGTCACCACCACCACCACCACCATCACCACCACCACCACCACCACCACCATCACCACCATCATCATCATCATCATCACCATCATCATCATCAATCATTGCTGTTGACACAGTCTCACTAAGATACTCAGACCGAATGTGTGACCCTCCAGCCTCAGCCTCCCAAGTAGCTGGGACTTCAGGCCTCTTCTACTAAGGCAGATTTAGAAACTGTATATAAAAATTGGGATATTCGCTCCCTCATACATCAGCATTCTGGGAGCAAAGAGGATCAAAGATGCCACCAAGGACCCAGAATTTCCCATCATTCAGCTTTGTACCATTGTTCCTGTACCACGTGTAAGTGCATTCATGTGCGGTTGGACATATCTCTTCCAGGGCATATCATTTTAAGAAAGAGAGAAACTCTTCTACAGGCTCCTCTTCAAATTCCCTGTGAGTCTTGTCGACCACAGTGAATCTCATGCCCATGGTCTGCAAAGCTGGCTGGGGCAAAGGCCGGAGCAAGGGGAAGGCTTGGCTGAGCACCGCTCAGGCGTGCTGGAACTCTCAGGGCTCTGTGACTTTTCTCATGTTCCTTCATGAGAAACAAGTTCCACCTGGTGAACTTGTCTCCATCCTTCTGCGATGTTGCTATCACTGTGGAAAACATCTGAGAGGAACAGTTGAGGGAGGGAGGAGTTCTTATGGACGAGTTTGAGAGGGTCCGACCGATGGTTCACTTGCTCCATGGTAAGCAGAGTGTCCTGGTGCAGGAGCACATGTTGGAGGCTGCTCACTTCATGACTTTCCAGAAGCAGAGCCAGAGAGGAAGGGGTCAAGGCGAGACACACTCTGCAAAGACACATCCCTCATCCACAGTCCCACCATCTTCTATCCAGAGAGGAAGGGGACAAGGCAAGATACACTCTGCAAAGACACATCCCTCACCCACAGTCCCACCATCTTCTATCCAGAGAGGAAGGGGACAAGGCAAGATACACTCTGCAAAGACACATCCCTCACCCACAGTCCCACCATCTTCTATCCAGAGAGGAAGGGGTCAAGGCAAGACACACTCTGCAAAGACACATCCCTCACCCACAGTCCCACCATCTTCTATCCAGAGAGGAAGGGGACAAGGCAAGATACACTCTGCAAAGACACATCTCTCACCCACAGTCCCACCATCTTCTATCCAGAGAGGAAGGGGACAAGGCAAGATACACTCTGCAAAGACACATCCCTCACCCACAGTCCCACCATCTTCTATCCAGAGAGGAAGGGGATAAGGCAAGATACACTCTGCAAAGACACATCCCTCACCCACAGTCCCACCATCTTCTATCCAGAGAGGAAGGGGATAAGGCAAGATACACTCTGCAAAGACACATCCCTCATCCACAGTCCCACCATCTTCTATCCAGAGAGGAAGGGGACAAGGCAAGATACACTCTGCAAAGACACATCCCTCATCCACAGTCCCACCATCTTCTATCCCCAGGAGGATTCAGAACGCCTCCTGCCCTCACCCAGAGCCTTTCTATATCACATCAATGTCTCTGTGCTATAGCTCAGAATTCAAATGTTTCTTAATGGCCCAACAACTTGGTTCTCATCCACGGAGCTATTAGGAGGTAGTAGTCATTTTGAGAGGTAGCCCTAACAGAGAGCCTTAAGAGGTTACGAGGGCTTTATTGTAAGACTAGTCTGTTCTCTTTCCTCTCTCTTTGTTTCCCAGCTTCCTTGAGGCAAACAACTTCTCCCATGTATTACCTCATCATAGGTCCAATAACCAACCATGAACTGAAATGTCCAGAGCTGAGTCAAAAGAAACTACCAAAAGTTAGTAAGGGGAAAAAAGCTGACTCACGTCTTCTATCTAGACTTCCTTATATGTCCAAGTCTTGCTGATCAGGGGACTTGGGAACCTAACACAGGGACAGTGCACAGTAATGCTTCAAAGTGTACTCCACCGAGAGAAAAAGCAGACGATATCCCGGTGTCAAAGGTGGGACAGGCTCACTTAGTGACATGGCAGAAATCACTAGGACCTGTAAGTGGTGGAATACAATCTTCCCACAGCAAATCTCCCCAGGCAAGCCCAGTTGAGCCCGTGGTCCAGCAGTGCAGAGGAGGGGCAGAGCCAGGACAACTGGCATCTGATTCTTCCTTCAGCATGGGAAACACTGTATGGCTCTTCCTTCAGCATGGGAAGCATTGCATGGCTGTTGGCTCTGCAGGAGAGACTGTCATCTGCAGGAGAGACTGTCATCATTTAAAGTTGAAAGTTGTGATCGCAGGAGACCGCTGGCCTTCCAAAGACACTCTGTAGTTATCTTCACCCTCCAAGGAATTCCTGGGCTGAGATGAACCTGGAACCGATTACATTTCTACAGCTCAACACATCTAAAATGGCATAGCCTCCTAGATGGTGGGAGAAAAAAGGCTGCTCCTGACTCTTGGATCCTACAATAATTTTCACGATGGCATCTCCTCGCTGGCAGAACCCCAATGAGCTCCTTGAAGCCCAGAGCCTGATCCAACGCTGTGGAATCAGAATGGACTCTATAGAGTTGCCCTCCGTGTCTTGCTGTCAGAAGCTGTTAATCTGAGGACCGAGGACGGATACTGCTGTGCACTCTCAAAGTCACTAAGGATCACTGGAGCTGACCTGGCTCAGAGCCACAGCTGGGCGTAGTTTTCTTATTTTCTAGAGTCACAGGAACTACTAAAATGACATCTTGCAGCTTGAGATGTCCACACTCCTTTCCTCTACTCCAAGTAAAACCCACTTGTAGGGGTCTATAAGGTGGAAGCTCACGTGGCCATTTAGTCCTACTCCAAATCTTGGGAATTTTGAGGGACTCTTGAAACTCCCTGGGGGCACTGGAGAGTCATAATTAAAACTGCTCCAGACTGCCCTGAAGGAACCCTCAATCTGTACCTCTTCCCTTCCCCGAGCATAACAGGATTCTAGTGCCTTTTTGCTGAGAGACCTGGAAACATCCTCCACTTTCTTCCTTACCTCTTCAAAGAATGCCAAGCCCCTTGCTGTGTGCACTGTCTGACAGGGTACTTCCTGTACCAAGCCCCTCCCAGTATTCACTGCTCTGGTGCTTCCTGTACAAAGCCCTTCCCAGTGTTCACTGTTTGCCAGGCTGCTTCCTGTACCTTCCCCACCTCCACCCCTGGTCTTTCTACTCCTCCTCCTCACTCCTGGAACTGCTCCCCTCCGAAGACTCTGGCCTTCCTGGCTCTTGGATTCACCCCTCTAACTTTGAAATGGCTCTTCCCAAAGCATTAAAGACCTAGTCTCAAAGATTAGGGCCATTCCCCGCGTCTCCTCTTTCTTCCCCGCTCATGACTCCTCCCTCAGATCTTCACTGCGAGACCCTCCTCACTTGGGGCCCCCATCACTGCTTTGGATCAGTCCTTCCGGGCAGGAAGGGCCACATGTGCCTCTCCTCAACTTATGGTGTTTCTTCTGCCTTTCCGTGATGGCTCCACTCTTACCAGTCAATCCTCTTGAGTATTTACGTGTGCTCCTAGCTGGAGAGCCCATCTTCCCACACCTCAGCTCTCCCAGCAGGAACTCACCACTCAGAGGTGAGTTCCTTGGCCCCGGAGCTTTGCTCCAGGAAACCCGGTCTCTAAGTGCAAAATGGTCTCCTAGGGCCACTCCTAGTAAAGAGAGAGACCTTTGTTCTCCCACCCGCTGTCCCAATAGGGTGCTCTTCAGAAAGTCCATTTACTCCATAGTTTCAAGTTCAATGTGACCCTGTTGTTGGGGAGGCCAAATTGTGCTGTCTGGCTAATTCTCAGTTTCCGGTCTTTACCCATTACATACTGAATTACATCAGAGTAAACGGGTGTCTTAACCCGACAACCTGAATCATTGTTTCTATTCGTAAATGGCTCCAACAGAAAGACCAGGATCACCTCTGTTCCTTTCTTGCTCTTACCCAGCTACTAAACAAACAAACCTCTGTATTTTATTTTTCTTTTCCATTTATGCCAGTCTGGTTGTGCTTGTTAATTCTGTATATCAATTTAGCTAGGTCATTACATGTAGTGTTTTGGCCAAACATCCTAAACATTATCATGAAGACATTTTTAAAAAATGAGATTAGCATTTGAATCAATAAACTTTGCATAAAGTACCTATCAAAAAGGCAGACCTCGTTTACTCAGTTGAAGAATAGAAGACTGGTGTCTGTAAGGAAGAGATAATTGTGCAAAGAAACGAGCTGTGGCGGGGGCTCCAACGTCAACTCTTTCCTGACAGACGAGACAGAGATGCACGGTCTCTGAGTTCTGTCTCACACTTTCAACTTGCCCTCGACAGACTGAATTGCATTTAACTGAATCAAAATGAATGAAACTCTCAAAATTTCAGTAAATAAAAAAATATTTGTGGGTGCAGATTTTGGAATTACAAATCTACAATTAAATGAACCAATTCCTTAAACCCGTCCTACCTCCAAAATATGTGTGTGTGTGTGTGTATGTATCTATAAGTAGATACATATATATATATACATATATATGATATACGTATATACACATATACTTAGGCAGACACATATTTGTTTCTCTTATAAATTACGAGCCTTTTAAAATCAGAATTTAGAATTTTATTTGGTTTTTACATCTCTCAGTGTCTCAGCATTTGAAAGAGTTTCAACAAGTACTTATTGATCTATCAGTTGTATCAAAATGAATGATACTTCCAAAATTTTAAGGAAACAAGAAAACTGTTGGCATTGTTGAAGAGTCAGGATAGCATATGTGAAACAAATAAACATTTTGAGAAGAGAGAAAATCGATAATTTAATCAGGAGACTAATTGTAAATGTCACTTCTTGATATATGAGTGTGTCTTTGAAATATTGCTAAGCTTGTAAATGCACATGGGTAATAACTTTAAAAGCAAGACTTGATACCTTGACATTTCTACAGCTTTTCATTCTTTCATATGACAAAATTTGTTATTAGTAATAATTTTTAAGGCAACATCCTTCCCAGTGATGCTTAAATTTGCCTAGGAATTGTAAAATTTAAGATTAAAGCTTTCACAGACATATTGACTAGTTTTATATGAAGTTTTTGTGACTTCTCCAAATCCCTTAAACAATAGTGGTCTTTCTAGTCAGAGCTAAATCTCTAAGCTGATAAGTTCTGTGTGTAGTTTTGAAGCAGCTGCTAGGCTTCAGAGCTTGGGCTCATCCAGAAATCTGACTTTTCAGCTGGGGATGGGGTCTGAAGGTGAGACCAGTCTGTCTCTCCCCATGGCTGGGGTGAGTAAGGAGGAAAGGGGAAGAAAGAGAAGGGGAATCCTCATTTCTACAACTCATTGTGTTGAAAACATCCTATTACAGTATTTCCTAGCGCTAATGTCTGGAACGTCGTCTAAGGAAAGTGTTAGAATGAAACCCGGGCTTCCTTCATACAGTTTCTACCCTTGATGACATTAAATCACTTAGTCACATTGTGGAGGAAATGAAGAGAGATTGATTCAGGGTGATGTGGCCCATCTTCTCATGTCTGCTTCCCCTTTCCCTGACCTATATTAAGCCTCCTGAGCGTCCAGAAGATCATATTTTGTACTTGTGGAGGAACCAAAGAGGAACTTGTAAGTAAACTTTCAAAATAATCTTGCTTCTAAGATTGCTTTCAAAACAACGTGCTAGTAAACCGGAATCCAGCCCCATGGCCAGAGAGTACTTTAAACCGGTCTTCTCCCTCAGCCATCTGCCTGTGTGGTGAAGGAACCGGGAGACAGCTTTTCAGGGCTGGCTACTTAGAAGCTCCGGGAAGGCTGCCGAGGGGTGCCCTGCTGAAGGCACAGTAGTGTCTGTCTACCTGGCTTGGGAAGAGTGGATCTCTGTGGCCCGATGCTGGCTGTGGTGAGCATTGGGGCTGGCTGTGGGGTTCACGGTGGTTCACTGGTCTGTGGGGTTCACTGCGGCCCAGCTTGGCCAGCGGTGAGCTTCCCAGCTTTGCAGCGCACTGTGACAGACTGAACTGTTCCGAACTTGCTACTCTGTTTACCCCACAGCTTCTATTAATCTCTCTTCTGTATGAAGGCCGCCTTCTTAGAGAAGGCAGTTGCTGGCTTTCCCAAGGCAAAAATGACTAAAGCAGAGGGATGAGGAATTCGTTCCACCTCAGAAGAGGCTGCAGCTCCTGCTCACGCTATTTTGGCAGCCTGAGAGAACAGCGTGTTCCCAACCAAAAGATAAGTTTGCAAGAGCTTAACAGCAAGCAAGGAGAGGGAATAAAAAAAGAAGGAAGGAAAAAAAGCAAGCGGACACCTTTCATTCCTCCTGTGTCCCACTCACAGGGCCAAGCTTTGATTCTCTGCCTCAGAAGTGACTGTAAAGAGCTCAGCCAGGCATCTGTGGCCAGCATTCATCTATCACCTAGAAACCGCTGGGCCAGCAGGGACCACGCTGAGGGCCCAGGAGGTGAAATGACCTATCAAAGGCCACATGGCCTGTGTAGGCAGATGCAAGCTAGAGAGCAGGCCTCCTGTCTCCGTGCCTGGAGCCTTTTTAAAAATTTCACTCTGCCTTTTGCAGGAATTTCTTTTCAAATGACTTTCACATCATGTGCAGTCCCAAGAAAAGCTGGGGGCAAAACTGGCTGAAGGTATCCTGGGAGAAAGGAGAGATTGTCCTAGTGGGTGAATGTTCCCTCAGGTGTCTGCAGATGAACTGTGCTGGCTGAGTTCAGACCTTTGGATTCTGTGCAGAAGCAGGGTCAGAGTGAGCTGAAAAGTGTTCTGCCAGCAAGAGACACAGGGGAGCCTAGGCTCCTGGCCTTTCTCTTTCCATTCTCAGAGGAGCAGCAGGCCTACTGTGTGCCTCACCGGGGATGTTCGACTTCCATCTAGAGCACTCTAGAGCACTCTCAGGGTGGACCACTTGCTTGCAAGTTGTTATGATTTCATGGTTCTATGTGTTATAGTATTTGACCGCGCCTTCTGTCTGAAGCAAGATCGGAAATGCACTTGCACATTGAAGTTTGATTTGTGCTCAAAGGCTGGTGCTCAGGAATAGGGGTGTTCCTGACCTCCAACAAAGTGGGCAGAGTGGAGTCTGGGTATTGAGGTGGGAATTCATGCACTCCATGTCAGGCTGTGATGATGCACTGAAACTTAACATGTGTGAGTGCATGCACAATATACACACACACATGTGCACACACATACACACACATGCACACACACATGCACACACACATGTGCATGCACACATGCACACACACATGCGCACACACATGTGCACACACGCACACTGACACAAGACCAGAGAAAACCACAGCAGCTGTGCTTGCTACACATGTCGGGGGGAATGGGAAAGGCTGGTGCTCCTGTTTCTATGGCAACAGCTCAGCTCTGCATGAAAGCAGGTAAACATAGGCTCAGGTTAGATGCACAGGCTGCACATCTCTGCAGGGCACTTGGTTTGGCTCAGGGTCTTCACCCCAGCTCTGTTCTTTTCTGTTGCCCCACACACACACACACTGTGTCCCAGGAACATCATCTTAACCCTTTGAAAGGGAGGAGATGGCATCTTGGTGGCTCTCTGCTGTAAACTGTAGCTAAGGCTTGTCTGCTTGGGGCATGATGCAAACTGTAGGCTAGGGATAAAAGCAAGGTTGTGGTGCTTACGCTTGGAAAATTGCTGCTGTAAAAGCAAAAGCGAGAAGCAGGCTCTTTATGTTGGAGAGACAAGGCTGTTGAGTCAGGCAATCCGCATTATTGATAATGGAAGCAAAATGAAGAGAAATGATAGGTTAAAGGGATCAAGTAAGCTTTTAGAAGCTGCCAACAGGAATAACAGAGGATGAGGGACTCGGTCCGGTAAACAGAGAGCAAGGGAAGCAAATGGAGCTCAAAGAAATCCCAAGATGCAGAGACTAGAAATCAGCTTACAGCACACTCAGACTAGCCCAAGGAAGAAGAGGAAGAGGAGTGGTCCCAGGGTGTGGCTGGGAGGTGGACTAAGGCCAGAAGGGGCAGGAACACTGGAGGAAGTCGTGAGCTTCAAGGTGCAAACTGACAGCTGAGCCCAAGGCCAGCCAGACTGAGCCAATGGTTTTAGGTTAGATGGCACCCAAAGAAAGGTGCCGGAGGGTGACCCAGTGTGCCCAGTGCGGCTGCTTGAGGGAGTGTGCTCTCTCAGGTTAGTGAGACCTACAGGTAGCAGTCTCACCCAATGTGACTGATATCCTTAGAACAGGGAAAGGTGACTGCTGAAGAGAGAGAAGAAACTGATTTAAGAGTGGCGGGGCTTCACATTGATTAAAGATAACACACTGGAAAAATGAAAAGGAGAGGAGAGACACAGAGAAGAGGAAGAGAAACCAGAGAGCCCCCTACCTCCTCTGCTACATGAGGACACACAGAGAGGAAGCAGCTATCTATAAGCAGGAGGAAAGCCCTCACCAGAACCTGACTCTGTGCAGCCTTGAACAGGGTCTTCCAGTCTCCAAAACCCAATAAATACTCCCTGCTTCTCCCTAAGGTGTTTTGTTATGGTGTCCCTGCCTGACAATGGCATGCACACAGGAAAATTTTACTCTGGAAAAGAAATGGTTTGTTTTGCTTGATTTTCTGAAACTTAGAAAGGAGAGAATCAGGGTATCTAGCAGAATGGTGGGACCCACCCTGAAGCAAGGAGAGGTCACTGAAGTCGACTGTAACCACACAGAGCCTCCGAGTACCAGGAGAAGGGCACACACTCAGCTTGCACCTCAGCCTTCCATGAATGTGCATGTCCAAGTTCAAGTTCAGAAAATAGAAAGTCTTAATTTTCTGAGAAGTGCATGATGGTCTAGAAGTGTGTTACAGAATGGTCTGGAAGAGTGTTAGAGGATGGTCTGGAAGTGTGTTTGGTCTGGAAGTGTGTTACAGGATAGTCTGGAAGTGTGTTAGAGGATGGTCTGGAAGTGTGTAGAGATGGTCTGGAAGTGTGTAGAGGATGGTCTGGAAGTGTGGTAGAGGATGGTCTGGAAGTGTGTAGAGGATGGTCAGGAAGTGTGTAGAGGATGGTCTGGAAGTGTGTTAGAGGATGGTCTGGAAGAGTGTTAGAAATGGTCTGGAAGTGTGTTAGAGGATGATCTGGAAGTGTGTAGAGGATGGTCTGGAAGTGTGTAGAGGATGGTCTGGAAGTGTTAGAGGATGGTCTGGAAGTGTGTAGAGGATGGTCTGGAAGTGTGTAGAGGATGGGTCTGGAAGTGGTGTAGAGGATGGGCTGGAAGTGTGTAGAGGATGGTCTGGAAGAGTGTTAGAGGATGATCTGGAAGTGTGTAGAGGATGGTCTGGAAGTGTGTAGAGGATGGTCTGGAAGTGTGTTAGAGGATGGTCTGGAAGTGTGTTAGAGGATGGTCTGGAAGTGTGTTAGAGGATGGTCTGGAAGTGTGTTACAGAATGGTCTGGAAGTGTGTAGAGGATGGTCTGGAAGTGTGTAGAGGATGGTCTGGAAGTGTGTAGAGGATGGTCTGGAAGTGTGTAGAGGATGGTCTGGAAGTGTGTTAGAGGATGGTCTGGAAGTGTGTAGAGGATGGTCTGGAAGAGTGTTAGAGGATGGTCTGGAAGTGTGTAGAGGATGGTCTGGAAGTGTGTAGAGGATGGTCTGGAAGTGTGTTAGAGGATGGTCTGGAAGTGTGTAGAGGATGGTCTGGAAGTGTGTTAGAGGATGGTCTGGAAGTGTGTTAGAGGATGGTCTGGAAGTGTGTTAGAGGATGGTCTGGAAGTGTGTTAGAGGATGGTCTGGAAGTGTGTAGAGGATGGTCTGGAAGTGTGTAGAAGGAGGTCTGGAAGTGTGTAGAGGATGATCTGGAAGAGTGTTAGAGGATGGTCTGGAATTGTGTAGAGGATGGTCTGGAAGTGTGTTAGAGGATGGTCTGGAAGTGTGTAGAGGATGGTCTGGAAGTGTGTTAGGAGGGATGGTCTGGAAGTGTGTTGGTCTGGAAGGTCTGAGGGATGGTCTGGAAGTGTGTAGAGGATGGTCTGGAAGTGTGTAGAGGATGGTCTGGAAGTGTTAGAGGATGGTCTGGAAGTGTGTTAGAGGATGGTCTGGAAGTGTGTTAGAGGATGGTCTGGAAGTGTGTTAGAGGATGGTCTGGAAGTGTGTAGAGGATGGTCTGGAAGTGTGTAGAGGATGGTCTGGAGGTGTGTAGAGGATGGTCTGGAAGTGTGTAGAGGATGGTCTGGAAGTGTGTAGAGGATGGTCTGGAAGTGTGTAGAGGATGGTCTGGAAGTGTGTAGAGGATGGTCTGGAAGTGTGTAGAGGATGGTCTGTGAAGGGGATGGTCTGAGGATGGTTACAGGATGGTCTGGAAGTGTGTTGGGGATGGTCTGGAAGTGTGTAGAGGATGGTCTTAGAGGATGGTCTGGAAGTGTGTAGAGGATGGTCTGGAAGTGTGTAGAGGATGGTCTGGAAGTGTGTTAGAGGATGGTCTGGAAGTGTGTTAGAGGATGGTCTGGAAGTGTGTAGAGGATGGTCTGGAAGTGTGTAGAGGATGGTCTGGAAGTGTGTTAGAGGATGGTCTGGAAGTGTGTTAGAGGATGGTCTGGAAGAGTGTAGAGGAAGGGGATGGTCTGGAAGTGTGTTAGAGGATGGTCTGGAAGTGTGTACAGGATGGTCTGGAAGTGTGTTAGAGGATGGTCTGGAAGTGTGTTACAGAATGGTCTGGAAGTGTGTTACAGGATATTCTGGAAGTGTGTAGAGGATGGTCTGGAAGTGTGTTAGAGGATGGTCTGGAAGTGTGTAGAGGATGGTCTGGAAGTGTGTTAGAGGATGGTCTGGAAGTGTGTTACAGAATGGTCTGGAAGTGTGTTAGAGGATGGTCTGGAAGTGTGTAGAGGATGGTCTGGAAGTGTGTAGAGGATGGCCTGGAAGTGTGTAGAGGATGGTCTGGAAGTGTGTAGAGGATGGTCTGGAAGTGTGTAGAGGATGGTCTGGAAGTGTGTAGAGGATGGTCTGGAAGTGTGTAGAGGATGGTCTGGAAGTGTGTAGAGGATGGTCTGGAAGTGTGTAGAGGATGGTCTGGAAGTGTGTTAGAGGATGGTCTGGAAGTGTGTAGAGGATGGTCTGGAAGTGTGTAGAGGATGGTCTGGAAGTGTGTAGAGGATGGTCTGGAAGTGTGTTAGAGGATGGTGTGGAAGTGTGTAGAGGATGGTCTGGAGGTGTGCAGAGGATGGTCTGGAAGTGTGTAGAGGATGGTCTGGAAGTGTGTTAGAAGATGGTCTGGAAGTGTGTAGAGGATGGTCTGGAAGTGTGTAGAGGATGGTCTGGAAGTGTGTAGAGGATGGTCTGGAAGTGTGTTAGAGGATGGTCTGGAAGTGTGTTAGAGGATGGTCTGGAAGTGTGTTAGAGGATGGTCTGGAAGTGTGTTAGAGGATGGTCTGGAAGTGTGTAGAGGATGGTCTGGAAGTGTGTTAGGGGATGGTCTGGAAGTGTGTAGAGGATGGTCTGGAAGTGTGTAGAGGATGGTCTGGAAGTGTGTTACAGAATGGTCTGGAAGTGTGTTACAGGATAGTCTGGAAGTGTGTTAGAGGATGGTCTGGAAGTGTGTTAGAGGATGGTCTGGAAGTGTGTAGAGGATGGTCTGGAAGTGTGTAGAGGATGGTCTGGAAGTGTGTAGAGGATGGTCTGGAAGTGTGTTAGAGGATGGTCTGGAAGTGTGTAAGAGGATGGTCTGGAAGGGTGGTGGGGGATGGTCTGGAAGTGTGTAGAGGATGGTCTGGAATGGTGTGTGTAGAGGATGGTCTGGAAGTGTGGAGGGGATGGTGTGGAAGTGTGTAGAGGATGGTCTGGAGAGAGGATGGTCTGGAAGTGTGTAGAGGATGGTCTGGAAGTGTGTAGAGGATGGTCTGGAAGTGTGTAGAGGATGGTCTGGAAGTGTGTAGAGGATGGTCTGGAAGTGTGTTAGAAGAGTGTGTAGAGGGGGGTCTGGAAATGTGTTAGAGGATGGTCTGGAAGTGTGTTAGAGGATGGTCTGGAAGTGTGTTAGAGGATGGTCTGGAAGTGTGTAGAGGATGGTCTGGAAGTGTGTAGAGGATGGTCTGGAAGTGTGTTAGAGGATGGTCTGGAAGTGTGTAGAGGATGGTCTGGAAGTGTGTAGAGGATGGTCTGGAAGTGTGTAGAGGATGGTCTGGAAGTGTGTAGAAGGTGGTCTGGAAGTGTGTAGAGGATGGTCTGGAAGTGTGTTAGGATGGTCTGGAAGTGTGTTAGGGGATGGTCTGGAAGTGTGTAGAGGATGGTCTGGAAGTGTGTTAGAGGATGGTCTGGAAGTGTGTTAGAGGATGGTCTGGAGGTGTGTAGAGGATGGCCTGGAAGTGTGTAGAGGATGGTATGGAAGTGTGTAGAGGATGGTCTGGGAGTGTGTGTTAGAAGATGGTCTGGAAGGTCTGGAAGTGTAGAGGATGGTCTGGAAGTGTGTAGAGGATGGTCTGGAAGTGTGTAGAGGATGGTCTGGAAGTGTGTAGAGGATGGTCTGGAAGTGTGTAGAGGATGGTCTGGAAGTGTGTTAGAGGATGGTCTGGAAGTGTGTAGAGGATGGTCTGGAAGTGTGTTAGAGGATGGTCTGGAAGTGTGTAGAGGATGGTCTGGAAGTGTGTAGAGGATGGTCTGGAAGTGTGTTACAGGATGGTCTGGAAGTGTGTTACAGGATGGTCTGGAAGTGTGTTAGAGGATGGTCTGGAAGTGTGTTAGAGGATGGTCTGGAAGTGTGTAGAGGATGGTCTGGAAGGTCTGTAGAGGACATCTGGAAGGGTGTAGAAGATGGTCTGGAAGTGTGTAGAGGATGGTCTGGAAGTGTGTTAGAGGATGGTCTGGAGGTGTGTAGAGGATGGTCTGGAAGTGTGTAGAGGATGGTCTGGAAGTGTGTAGAGGATGGTCTGGAAGTGTGTTAGAGGATGGTCTGGAAGTGTGTAGAGGATGGTCTGGAAGTGTGTTAGAGGATGGTCTGGAAGTGTGTAGAGGATGGTCTGGAAGTGTGTTAGAGGATGGTCTGGAAGTGTGTAGAGGATGGTCTGGAAGTGTGTTAGAGGATGGTCTGGAAGTGTGTAGAGGATGGTCTGGAAGTGTGTTAGAGGATGGTCTGGAAGTGTGTTAGAGGATGGTCTGGAAGTGTGTTAGAGGATGGTCTGGAAGTGTGTAGAGGATGGTCTGGAAGTGTGTAGAGGATGGTCTGGAAGTGTGTAGAGGATGGTCTGGAAGTGTGTAGAGGATGGTCTGGAAGTGTGTTAGAGGATGGTCTGGAAGTGTGTTAGAGGATGGGGAAGATTGTTGGGAAAGTGTGTTAGAGGATGGTCTGGAAGTGTGTTAGAGGATGGTCTGGAAGTGTGTAGAGGATGGTCTGGAAGTGTGTAGAGGATGGTTTGGAAGTGTGTAGAGGATGGTCTGGAAGTGTGGTCTGGAAGTGTGTAGAGGATGGTCTGGAAGTGTGTTAGAGGATGGTCTGGAAGTTCTGGAAGTGTGTAGAGGATGGTCTGGAAGTGTGTTAGAGGATGGTCTGGAAGTGTGGAAGTGTGGAGAGGATGGTCTGGAAGTGTGTAGAGGATGGTCTGGAAGTGTGTAGAGGATGGTCTGGAAGTGTGTAGAGGATGGTCTGGAAGTGTGTAGAGGATGGTCTGGAAGTGTGTAGAGGATGGTCTGGAAGTGTGTTTAGGATGGAAGTGTGTTAGAGGATGGTCTGGAAGTGTGTAGAGGATGGTGTGGAAGTGTGTAGAGGATGGTCTGGAAGTGTGTTAGAGGATGGTCTGGAAGTGTGTAGAGGATGGTCTGGAAGTGTGTTAGAGGATGGTCTGGAAGTGTGTAGAGGATGGTCTGGAAGTGTGTAGAGGATGGTCTGGAAGTGTGTAGAGGAAGGTCTGGGAAGTGTGTAGAGGATGGTCTGGAAGTGTGTAGAGGATGGTCTGGAAGTGTGTTAGAGGATGGTCTGGAAGTGTGTAGAGGATGGTCTGGAAGTGTGTAGAGGATGGTCTGGAAGTGTGTTAGAGGATGGTCTGGAAGAGTGTTAGAGGATGATCTGGAAGTGTGTAGAGGATGGTCTGGAAGTGTGTAGAGGATGGTCTTGAAGTGTGTTACTGGTCTGGAAGTGTGTTACAGAATGGTCTGGAAGTGTGTTAGAGGAGGGTCTGGAAGTGTGTAGAGGATGGTCTGGAAGTGTGTAGAGGATGGTCTGGAAGTGTGTTAGAGGATGGTCTGGAAGGGTGTTAGAGGATGGTCTGGAAGTGTGTTAGGTCTGGGAGTGGGTAGAGGAATGTCTGTGAGTAGAAGGATGGTCTGGAAGTGTGTTAGAGGATGGTCTGGAAGTGTGTTACAGAATGGGCTGGAAGTGTGTTACAGGATAGTCTGGAAGTGTGTAGAGGATGGTCTGGAAGTGTGTAGAAGATGGTCTGGAAGTGTGTAGAGGATGGTCTGGAAGTGTGTTGGGGATGGTGTAGAGGATGGTCTGGAAGTGTGTAGAGGATGGTCTGGAAGTGTGTTAGAGGATGGTCTGGAAGTGTGTTATGGTCTGGAAGTGTGTTACAGGATGGTTTGGAAGTGTGTTAGAGGATGGTCTGGAAGTGTGTAGAGGATGGTCTGGAAGTGTGTAGAGGATGGTCTGGAAGTGTGTTGGAGGGGGTCTGGTGTGTAGGGGAAGGTCTGGAAGTGTGTTAGAGGATGGTCTGGAAGTGTGTTAGAGGATGGTCTGGAAGTGTGTAGAGGATGGTCTGGAAGTGTGTTAGAGGATGGTCTGGAAGTGTGTAGAGGATGGTCTGGAAGTGTGTAGAGGATGGTCTGGAAGTGTGTAGAGGATGGTCTGGAAGTGTGTAGAGGATGGGTCTGGAAGTGTGTTAGAGGATGGGCTGGAAGTGTGTTAGAGGATGGTCTGGAAGTGTGTAGAGGATGGTCTGGAAGTGTGTACAGGATGGTCTGGAAGTGTGTAGAGGATGGTCTGGAAGTGTGTTAAAGGATGGTGTGGAAGGGTGTAGAGGATGGTCTGGAAGTGTGTTAGAGGATGGTCTGGAAGTGTGTTCTGGAGGATGGTCTGGAAGTGTGTTAGAGGATGGTCTGGAAGTGTGTTGAGGATGGTCTGGAAGTGTGGTAGAGGATGGTCTGGAAGTGTGTAGAGGATGGTCTGGAAGTGTGTCTGGGAGGTCTGGTGTGGGGATGGTCTGGAAGTGTGTTAGGGATGGTCTGGAAGTGTGTGGGGGGGGGTTTGGAGGTGTTTAGAGGATGGTCTGGAAGTGTGTAGAGGATGGTCTGGAAGTGTGTTAGAGGATGGTCTGGAAGTGTGTTAGAGGATGGTCTGGAAGTGTGTTTGAGGATGGTCTGGAAGTGTGTTAGAGGATGGTCTGGAAGTGTGTAGAGGATGGTCTGGAAGTGTGTTAGAGGATGGTCTGGAAGTGTGTTAGAGGATGGTCTGGAAGTGTGTTAGAGGATGGTCTGGAAGTGTGTAGAGGATGGTCTGGAAGTGTGTTAGAGGATGGTCTGGAAGTGTGTAGAGGATGGTCTGGAAGTGTGTTAGAGGATGGTCTGGAAGTGTGTTAGAGGATGGTCTGGAAGTGTGTAGAGGATGGTCTGGAAGTGTGTTAGAGGATGGTCTGGAAGTGTGTAGAGGATGGTCTGGAAGTGTGTTACAGGATGGTCTGGAAGTGTGTTAGAGGATGGTCTGGAAGTGTGTTAGAGGATGGTCTGGAAGTGTGTAGAGGATGGTCTGGAAGTGTATAGAGGATGGTATGTAAGTGTGTAGAGGATGGTCTGGAAGTGTGTAGAGGATGGTCTGGAAGTGTGTAGAGGATGGTCTGGAAGTGTGTTACAGAATGGTGTGGAAGTGTGTTACAGGATGGTCTGGAAGTGTGTTAGAGGATGGTCTGGAAGTGTGTTAGAGGATGGTCTGGAAGTGTGTTAGAGGATGGTCTGGAAGTGGTGGAAGTGTGTGGGAGGATGGTCTGGAAGTGTGGGGATGGTCTGGAAGTGTGTTGAGGATGGTCTGGAAGTGTGTGGGGATGGTCTGGAAGTGTGTTAGTGGTCTGGAAGGATGGTCTGGAAGTGTGTAGAGGATGGTCTGGAAGTGTGTAGGGATGGTCTGGAAGTGTGTTAGAGGATGGTCTGGAAGGTGTGTTAGAGGATGGTCTGGAAGTGTGTGTGTGGAGGATGGTCTGGAAGTGTGTAGAGGATGGTCTGGAAGTGTGTAGAGGATGGTCTGGAAGTGTGTAGAGGATGGTCTGGAAGTGTGTAGAGGATGGTCTGGAATTGTGTAGAGGATGGTCTGGAAGTGTGTAGAGGATGGTCTGGAAGTGTGTAGAGGATGGTCTGGAAGAGTGTAGAGGATGGTCTGGAAGTGTGTTAGAGGATGGTCTGGAAATGTGTAGAAGATGGTCTGGAGAGGATGGTCTGGAAGTGTGTAGAGGATGGTCTGGAAGTGTGTAGAAGGAGGTCTGGAAGTGTGTAGAGGATGGTCTGGAAGTGTGTAGAGGATGGTCTGGAAGTGTGTTACAGAATGGTCTGGAAGTGTGTTACAGGATGGTCTGGAATGGTCTGGAAGTGTGTTGGAGGATGGTCTGGAAGTGTGTAAGGGATGGTCTGGAAGTGTGGTGAGGATGGTCTGGAAGTGTGTGAAAGAATGGTTGGGAGGTGTTTTAAAGAATGGTCTGGAAGTGTGTAGAGGATGGTCTGGAAGTGTGTTAGAGGATGGTCTGGAAGTGTGTAGAGGATGGTCTGGAAGGTGAGGATGGTCTGGAAGTGTGGGATGGTCTGGAAGTGTGTTGAGGAGGTCTGGAAGAGTGTTAAGGATGGTCTGGAAGTGTGTTTGGGATGGTCTGGAGTGTGTAGGGATGGTCTGGAAGTGTGTAGAGGATGGTCTGGAAGTGTGTTAGAGGATGGTCTGGAAGTGTGTTGGGGGATGGTCTGTGTTACTGGTCTGGAAGTGTGTTGGGGATGGTCTGGAATGGTGTGTGTGTTGAGGGATGGTCTGGAAGTGTGTGGTCTGGAAGGTGTTGAGGATGGTCTGGAAGTGTGTTGGAGGATGGTCTGGAAGTGTGTTGGGATGGTCTGGAAGTGTGTTGGGGGATGGTCTGGAAGTGTGAGGATGGTCTGGAAGGGAGGGATGGTCTGGAAGTGTGTTGGGGGATGGTCTGGAAGTGTGTTGGGGTTGGTCTGGAAGTGTTTTAGAGGGTGGTCTGGAAGTGTGTAAGAGGAGGGTCTGGAAGGGTGTCTGTAGAGGAGTGGTTGGAAGTGTGTAGAGGATGGTCTGGAAGTGTGTTAGAGGATGGTCTGGAAGTGTGTAGAGGATGGTCTGGAAGTGTGTTAGAGGATGGTCTGGAAGTGTGTAGAGGATGGTCTGGAAGTGTGTAGAGGATGGTATGGTCTGGAAGTGTGTAGAGGATGGTTTGGAAGTGTGTAGAGGATGGTCTGGAAGTGTGTTAGAAGATGATCTGGAAGTGTGTTAGAGGATGGTCTGGAAGTGTGTAGAGGATGGTCTGGAAGTGTGTAGAGGATGGTCTGGAAGTGTGTAGAGGATGGTCTGGAAGTGTGTAGGGGATGGTCTGGAAGTGTGTTGAGGATGGTCTGGAAGTGTGTTGGAAGGATGGTCTGGAAGTGTGTTTGGGGATGGTCTGGAAGTGTGTTGGGGATGGTCTGGAAGTGTTGGGGGATGTGGTCTGGAATGGGGATGGTCTGGAAGTGTGTGGGGATGGTCTGGAAGTGTGGGGATGGTCTGGAAGTGTGTTGGGGATGGTCTGGAAGTGTGTTGGGATGGTCTGGAAGTGTGTTGGGATGGTCTGGAAGTGTGGGGATGGTCTGGAAGTGTGTTAGAGAATGGTCTGGAAGTGTGTAGAGGATGGTCTGGAAGTGTGTAGAGGATGGTCTAGAAGTGTGTAGAGGATGGTCTGGAAGTGTGTGTAGAGGATGGTCTGGAAGTGTGTAGAGGATGGTCTGGAAGTGGGTTTGAGGATGGTCTGGAAGTGTGTTAGAGGATGGTCTGGAAGTGGGTAGAGGATGGTCTGGAAGTGTGTAGAGGATGGTCTGGAAGTGTGTAGAGGATGGTCTGGAAGTGTGTAGAAGATGGTCTGGAAGCGCGTTAGAGGGTGTTCTGTAAGAGGGATAGAGGATGGTCTGGAAGGGTGTTGGTTGGGATGGTCTGGAAGTGTGTTGGGGATGGTCTGGAAGTGTGTTGGGGATGGTCTGGAGGTTTGGAGAGGTGTGGAGGATGGGTCTGGAAGTGTGTAGAGGGATGGTCTGGAAGTGTGTTAGAGGATGGTCTGGAAGTGTGTGTAGGGATGGTCTGGATGGTAGAGGATGGTCTGGAAGTGTGTTAGAGGATGGTCTGGAAGTGTGTTTGGATGGTCTGGAAGTGTGTTAGGGATGGTCTGGAAGTGTGTTTGTCAGGATGGTCTGGAAGTGTGTGGGGGAGGGGTTTGAAGTGTTTGGAGGATGGTCTGGAAGTGTGTAGAGGATGGTCTGGAAGTGTGTAGAGGATGGTCTGGAAGTGTGTTAGAGGAGGATGTTCTGGAAGTGTGTAGAGGATGGTCTGGAGGTGTGTAGAGGATGGTCTGGAAGTGTGTAGAGGATGGTCTGGAAGGTGTGTGGTCTGGAGGGGTGGATGGGGTAGGGGATGGTCTGGAAGTGTGTTAGAGGAGGGTCTGGAAGAGTGTTAGAGGACGGTCTGGAAGTGTGGTAGAGGAAGGTCTGGAAGTGTGTTAGAGGATGGTCGGGAAGTGTGTTAGGGGATGGTCTGGAAGGGTGTTAGAGGATGGTCTGGAAGAGTGTTAGAGGATGGTCTGGAAGTAGAGGATGGTCTGGAAGTGTGTAGAGGATGGTCTGGAAGTGTGTGTGGAGGATGGTCTGGAGTGTGTGAGGATGGTCTGGAAGTGTGTTAGAGATGGTCTGGAAGTGTGTTGAGGATGGTCTGGATGTGTGGTCTGGAAGAGGGATGGTCTGGAAGTGTGTGAGGATGGTCTGGAGTGTGTTGGGGATGGTCTGGAAGTGTGTTGGTCTGGAAGGTGTTGAGGATGGTCTGGAAGTGTGTTGAGGGATGGTCTGGAAGTGTGTGGGGATGGTCTGGAAGTGTGGGGATGGTCTGGAAGTGTGTTAGGTCTGTAGATGGATGGAAGTGTCTGGAATGGTCTGTGTAGAGGATGGTCTGGAAGTGTGGAGAGGATGGTCTGGAAGTGTGTTAGAGGATGGTCTGGAAGTGTGTTAGAGGATGGTCTGGAAGTGTGTTAGAGAATGGTCTGGAAGTGTGTTAGAGGATGGTCTGGAGGTCGGTAGGGGATGGTCAGGTAAGGTGTAGAAGATGGTCTGGAAGTGTGTTGAGGATGGTCTGGAAGTGTGTGGGGATGGTCTGGAAGTGTGTTTGGATGGTCTGGAAGTGTGTTGGTCTGGAGGGATGGTCTGGAAGTGTGTAGAGGATGGTCTGGAAGGTGTTGGGGATGGTCTGGAAGTGTGTGGGGATGGTCTGGAGTGGTCTGGAAGTGTGTTAGAGGATGGTCTGGAAGTGTGTTAGAGGATGGTCTGGAAGTGTGTAGGGGATGGTCTGGAAGTGTGTAGAGGATGGTCTGGTGTAGAGGAGGTCTGGAAGTGTGTTAGAGGATGGTCTGGAAGTGTGTTAGAGGATGGTCTGGAAGTGTGTAGAGGATGGTCTGGAAGTGTGTTAGAGGATGGTCTGGAAGGGTGTTAGAGGATGGTCTGGAAGTGTGTAGAGGATGGTCTGGGAGTGTGTAGAGGGTCTGGAAGTGTGTCTGGAAGGGTGTAGAGGGTGGTCTGGGAGTGTGGAGAGGATGGTCTGGAAGAGTGTTGAGGATGGTCTGGAAGTGTGTGTGAGGATGGTGTGGAAGTGTGTGGAGGAGGGTTTGGAAGTGTGGAGAGGATGGTGTGGAAGTGTGTTGGAGGGGGGTCTGGAAGGGTGTTAGAGGATGGGTCTGGAGAGTGGTCTGGAAGTGTGTAGAGGATGGTCTGGAAGTGTGTTAGAGGATGGTCTGGAAGTGTGTAGAGGATGGTCTGGAAGTGTGTTAGAGGATGGTCTGGAAGTGTGTAGAGGATGGTCTGGAGAGGAATGGTGGAAGAGTGTAGAGGATGGTCTGGAAGTGTGTTTACAGGATGGTCTGGAAGTGTGTTGGGGATGGTCTGGAAGTGTTTTGGAGGATGGTCTGGAAGTGTGTGTAGGGGTCTGGAAGTGTGTTGGGGATGGTCTGGAAGTGTGTTAGAGGATGGTCTGGAAGTGTGTTGAGGATGTCTGGAAGTGTGTTGAGGGATGGTCTGGAAGTGGTGTGTGTGGGGATGGTCTGGAAGTGTGTAGAGGATGGTCTGGAAGTGTGTTAGAGGATGGTCTGGAAGTGTGTTAGAGGATGGTCTGGAAGTGTGTAGAGGATGGTCTGGAAGTGTGTTAGAGGATGGTCTGGAAGTGTGTTAGTGTGTTAGAGGATGGTCTGGAAGTGTGTTACAGAATGGTCTGGAAGTGTGTTACAGGATAGTCTGGAAGTGTGTTAGAGGATGGTCTGGAAGTGTGTAGAGGATGGTCTGGAAGTGTGTAGAGGATGGTCTGGAAGTGTGTAGAGGATGGTCTGGAAGTGTGTAGAGGATGGTCTGGAAGTGTTAGAGGATGGTCTGGAAGTGTGCTAGAGGATGGTCTGGAAGAGTGTTAGAGGATGGTCTGGAAGTGTGTTAGAGGATGGTCTGGAAGTGTGTAGAGGATGGTCTGGATGTGTGTAGAGGATGGTCTGGAAGTGTGTAGAGGATGGTCTGGAAGTGTGTTAGAGGATGGTCTGGAAGAGTGTTAGAGGATGGTCTGGAAGTGTGTGAGAGGATGGTCTGGAAGTGTGTTAGAGGATGGTCTGGAAGTGTGTAGAGGCTGGTCTGGAAGTGTGTTAGAGGATGGTCTGGAAGTGTGTACAGGACTGTCTGGAAGTGTGTTAGAGGATGGTCTGGGAGGTGTGTAGAGGATGGTCTGGAAGTGTGTAGAGGATGGTCTGGAAGTGTGTAGAGGATGGTCTGGAAGTGTGTAGAGGATGGTCTGGAAGTGTGTAGAGGATGGTCTGGAAGTGTGTTAGAGGATCGTCTGGAAGAGTGTTAGAGGATGATCTGGAAGTGTGTAGAGGATGGTCTTGAAGTGTGTTACAGAATGGTCTGGAAGTGTGTTACAGATGGTCTGGAAGTGTGTTACTGGAAGTGTGTTAGAGGATGGTCTGGAAGAGTGTTAGAGGATGGTCTGGAAGTGTGGAGAGGATGGTCTGGAAGTGTGTTACAGTGGATTTTAGGCATGTGTGTTTAGGATGGTCTGGAAGTGTGTAAGAGGATGGTCTGGTTGTGTGTAGTGGATGGTCTGGAAGTGTGTTAGAGGATGGTCTGGAAGTGTGTTAGAGGATGGTCGAGAAGTGTGTTAGAGGTGGTCTGGAAGTGTGTAGAGGATGGTCTGGAAGTGTGTTAGAGAGGATGATCTGGAAGTGTGTGGAGGATGGTCTGGAGGTGTGTAGAGGATGGTCTGGAAGTGTGTTAGAGGATGGTCTGGAAGTGTGTTAGAGGATGGTCTGGAAGTGTGTAGAGGATGGTCTGGAAGTGTGTTAGAGGATGGTCTGGAAGAGTGTTAGAGGATGGTCTGGAAGTGTGTTAGAGGATGGTCTGGAAGTGTGTAGAGGATGGTCTGGATGTGTGTAGAGGATGGTCTGGAAGTGTGTAGAGGATGGTCTGGAAGTGAGGAGGATGGTCTGGAAGTGTGTTAGAGGATGGTCTGGAAGTGTGTTAGAGGATGGTCTGGAAGTGTGTAGAGGATGGTCTGGAAGTGTGTTAGAGGATGGTCTGGAAGTGTGTAGGGGATGGTCTGGATCTGTGTAGGTGTGTAGAGGATGGGCGGAAGTGTGTGGAGGATGGTTTGGAAGGGTGTTAGAGGATGGTGTGTACAGTGTGTTACAGGATGGTCTGGAAGTGTGTTAGAGGATGGTCTGGAAGTGTGTAGAGGATGGTCTGGAAGTGTGTTACAGGATGGTCTGGAAGTGTGTAGAGGATGGTCTGGAAGTGTGTAGAGGATGGTCTGGAAGGATGGTCTGGAAGTGTGTTAGAGGATGGTCTGGAAGTGTGTAGAGGATGGTCTGGATGTGTGTAGAGGATGGTCTGGAAGTGTGTTAGAGGATGGTCTGGAAGTGTGTTAGAGGATGGTCTGGAAGTGTGTAGAGGATGGTCTGGAAGTGTGTAGAGGATGGTCTGGAAGTGTGTAGAGGATGGTCTGGAAGTGTGTTAGAGGATGGTCTGGAAGTGTGTAGAGGATGGTCTGGAAGTGTGTTAGGGGATGGTCTGGAAGTGTGTAGAGGATGGTCTGGAAGTGTGTAGAGGATGGTCTGGAAGTGTGTTAGAGGATGGTCTGGAAGTGTGTAGAGGATGGTCTGGAAGTGTGTAGAGGATGGTCTGGAAGTGTGTAGAGGATGGTCTGGAAGTGTGTAGAGGATGGTCTGGAAGTGTGTAGAGGATGGTCTGGAAGTGTGTAGAGGATGGTCTGGAAGTGTGTAGAGGATGGTCTGGAAGTGTGTAGAGGATGGTCTGGAAGTGTGTTAGAGGATGGTCTGGAAGTGTTTAGAGGATGGTCTGGAAGTGTGTAGAGGATGGTCTGGAAGTGTGTAGAGGATGGTCTGGAAGTGTAGAGGATGGTCTGGAAGTGTGTAGAGGATGGTCTGGAAGTGTGTAGAGGATGGTCTGGAAGTGTGTAGAGGATGGTCTGGAAGTGTGTAGAGGATGGTCTGGAAGTGTGTAGAGGATGGTCTGGAAGAGTGTTAGAGGAGGGTCTGGAAGTGCATTACAGAATGGTGGAAGTGTGGAAGTGTGTAGAGGATGGTCTGGAAGTGTGTAGAGGATGGTCTGGAAGTGTGTAGAGGATGGTCTGGATGTGTGTAGAGGATGGTCTGGAAGTGTGTAGAGGATGGTCTGGAAGTGTGTAGAGGATGGTCTGGAAGTGTGTAGAGGATGGTCTGGAAGTGTGTTAGAGGATGGTCTGGAAGTGTGTTAGAGGATGGTCTGGAAGTGTGTTAGAGGATGGTCTGGAAGTGTGTAGAGGATGGTCTGGAAGTGTGTAGAGGATGGTCTGGAAGTGTGTTAGAGGATGGTCTGGGAGTGTGTAGAGGATGGTCTGGAAGTGTGTAGAGGATGGTCTGGAAGTGTGTTGAGGATGGTCTGGGAGTGTGTGGGGATGGTCTGGAAGTGTGTTAGAGGATGGTCTGGAAGTGTGTAGAGGATGGTCTGGAAGTGTGTTAGAGGATGGTCTGGAAGTGTGTAGAGGATGGTCTGGAAGTGTGTAGAGGATGGTCTGGAAGTGTGTAGAGGATGGTCTGGAAGTGTGTTAGAGGATGGTCTGGAAGAGTGTTAGAGGATGGTCTGGAAGTGTGTAGAGGATGGTCTGGAAGAGTGTTAGAGGATGGTCTGGAAGTGTGTTAGAGGATGGTCTGGAAGTGTGTAGAGGATGGTCTGGAAGTGTGTTGAGGATGGTCTGGAAGTGTGTAGAGGATGTTCAGGCAGTGTGTAGAGGATGGTCTGGAAGTGTGTAGAGGATTGTCTGGAAGTGTGTAGAGGATGGTCTGGAAGTGTGATGCATTGTCAGGACACATTACCTCCAGGGAATGGCAGTGTGTCTGGAGTTTTTCTTCTTAAAAGTTTCAATAGGAAAGATCAGGTAGGTCATCTGAATTAGGGAAAATGACAAGCTGAGGGTAGGAAGAAATCAAAACCATACTTGGGGGAAAGGGAAGGGCAGGTTCAAGGTCAAGGCTCAGCTTAGTCCCTTGAGATGCACCCTGAGAATGCCTCCCTTCTTTCTCTTTGAAGTTTTGGTGTCTTTGGGAGACATCTTGTTCTCAAAGACAAGGAGTGTAAGGGTGGAACTTTTCCTTGTTGAGTAAACATGTGCCTCTTACAGAATGAAATGGCAGCCATAGATCTCATTTAATTGATGTTAAATTTTATTTTAGAATACTCAAATTTTAATGTGTCTATAAATCTGTTTCATACTTGTGGAGGAATATCTGTATTAAGAACATGCTGTACAAGAGAAAGGCAGGGCAAGGAAAAAATGAGCCACAATATACATTATTAATATTTCAGCAGACAGGAAAAATTGGGACCTCATAGAGGAAATTAGAAACAAGTGAAACTGGGTCTTCTCATTTGGTTAAGGATAAGTCTGCTGATATGGGACATTCTAACCTCACAGGGTCGACCTTTTGGGTGAAAGAGAGAAAAAACCAATGAATAGACAGTGGAAACGGATCTGTGATACTTGGATCAGCTCTTGAGCAGTCACTGGCAGTAAGTGTGGTGTGTTTCCAGGAGGAACAGGCTCGGACATCAGTGTCCTGTCCCCTAGCCCAGAGGTGTGAAATCTAGGCAGGATGCAGAGGTAATGGCTTGCTGGAGGCTCGCTCCAGCTTGCTGTGAATTCCACTGCACTGCCCACTCTGCACAGAGGCTGGCAAGTGTCAACAAAGGCTCATGGCTTCAGCTTCTTCTGCACAAGATGCAAAGCACTTTTGCAGCAGGGGATGTGGAGGCTCCTTGCAAAGCTCTCTTGGCGTAATAGACAATTAGTGCTAACTTATGTATCAGTCAGTCAGTAACAGCATGGGACCAAATCTTAAAGCTCTAAAATTAATGGCAAAGAAAGTGCATAGGGCTGTGACTAAGGAGACACCGTTCCTACCTATCCACTGCCCGATGTCCACTAAGCCCTCCTGGGTAGAGGCAGCAGAAAAATTTCAGGAGCTCAGACCCCATTGGTGATATTGGCCCTCTTCCTTGGGGGCCATGTGCAAGCATTGCTCACCGACTGAGGAATGACACAGCTCGCAAGAGTAAAGAGTGATGGTCCTTCGTGGTCTCCACCCTGATCTCCTTTCTAATTCCCCTTCCTTCTGATGCAAGAACAGCCTCCTGTGGGCCATCTTCATTAAAAAATATTTTACTTTGTGTGTGTGTGTGTGTGTGTGTGTGTGTGTGTGTGTGTTAGAGAGAGAGAGAGAGAGAGAGAGAGAGAGGGAGAGAGAGGGAGAGAGAGAGGGAGAGAGAGAGGAAGAGAGAGAGAGATGAGAGATGGGAGTGTGGTATATATGCTCCACGTTGCTATGTAGAGGTCATAGGACATGTCCGTGGAGTTCACTCTGCCCTTCTGTGTTTATTTATGTGTGCTCCAGCTATCAAAATTCAGGTATCCAGGTGTCCTAGTTAGGGTTCCTATTGTGGTGGCAAAACACCATGTCCAAAAGAGAAAAAGGCTTATTGCAGCTTACATGTTCAAATGACAGTTCATCATGAAGGGGGGTGGGGCAGGAACTGAAGCAGAGGCCATGGAGGAGTGCTGCTTACTGGCTTTCTTCTATGGGTTCTCAGCCTGCTTTCTTCTTATACCACTCAGGATTACTGTCCACAGCAGCCCCGCCCCCTTTCATGGATTAGGTGTATTCATATCAATCATTAAATAACAAAAATGCCCTACAGGATGGCCCATAGCCAATCAGATAGGGACATTTTCTCAACTGATGGTCCCTCTCCTCAAAAGACTCTAGCCTGTGTCAAGCTGACAAAAACAAAACAAAACAAAAACAAAAATACAACAATAACAACAACACTGTGTTTACCAAGCCTTTACCTGATGAACCCATCCAGCTTGGGGGCTTTACACCTTAGGGATACTGACTTCTGTGAAGCTAATCTACGTGACAGTGGCCCTTGTGGGGTGAGTCTGCAGTGCTCCTGCAGAGGCTCATGAGTTGAATTTTAGTCTCCAGATGGCCACACTATTTTGAGAGGCTATGGACACTTAGTGGGTAGGGCTGAGCTTAGGGGAGTAGATCACTGGGGGGAAGAGTTCTTGGGGGCATATTATCTCTCCTCACTCCCTGTCGCCATCTCTAATTTGTTGCTCTCCTCTGCAAATGCCTTCCTGGTTCCCTGATGTTCTGCTCAAAATCCTGAGCCCAAACAAGTCTGAAGTCGCCCAGCCCTGCACTAAAATCCCCTGCCAGGTTGATTCTGAGGGCCCCTCTTCCCAAATGACTCCAGCCTGTGTCAAGCTGACAAAAACAAAGCAAAAACAAAAACAAACCCTTAGGAATTTCGTTGCATCAGTTTAAAAAAAAAAATCAATAGGTACTGCCTGTCTTTAACGTAAGAGTTTTCTCCACATGTTTTTGCCGCTAGAATCCATTCGGAGTGGAAGCTCTTTATGTCCTGCATTGGAAATTTACACGTCTTTCCTCCGTCTTAATTCTGCCTTTTGCTAACTGCACTCAGCCTGAGCACAGAATCAGATCTTCACTTCTGATTCTCTATTCCTGTCCGACAGCGGCCACCCGCGTTCATCTTACCACACCCAGCGTAACACACTGGTTCTCACGGTGTTAAGCTGTGCCATTGATCCTAACCCATAATACTTCCATGAGAATGAACATATTTGAGAGTGGTTAAAGGCTGTGCAGTGTCCCCCATTAAATCTCATGTGTTTGTAGGTGTTCTTGTGTCATTCAGGAGTTACACTTACAAGCTACAATCTCACTGGCTTTGAGATGGAGGAGGGAGGGACCACGATTCAGAGAGCGCAGGCCCCACTCACCAAGGAGTTGGCTGGCATAGGAAAGTAACCTAGTTCTCCCCCTGATTCTCCAGTAGGATCACAGCTCCAAGCACCCATGTTAGACTACTGACCTCCAGGAAGAATTCTAAGAATGGACGGGTGTTTCTTTGACTCAGTGAGTCTGTGACAATTTGTTAACATGTTAAAGGACACTAATTACCATACTAATTGCCGTAGGAGCAGCAAAGGGTAGGGCAAGACCTAATCTGAAGAACTGAGTCACAGTCCTAAGGTGGGGTGTGGGCATTGCTGCCACATTTAATCGGCTAAATCATGAGGCCAGCCTAGACCCAAAGATGCACAAGCACACATCCCCTCCAGTTGTTACTGTTTCCGTTTGCTTCTTTGGTTGGTTTTATTTGGAGACGGGATTTCTCTATGTAGCCGTGGCTGTCTTGGAACTTGCTCTATAAGCCAGGTTGACCTCAAACTCAGAGACTTGCCTGTCTCTGCCTATCAAGGGCTGGGATTTAAGTTGTGTGGCACCACCTCCTGGCATCATCTCACATCTTGATGTGTTATTTTTCTCCCATTTAGTGATGGGACTCCTACTGGGAAGGAATATATATATATATATATATATATATATGTATATATATATATTTAATACACACACATATATATTAATGTTTATACATATATGTATATTTACAGCTTGCCTACCATCTGATTTCTAAGTAATTTTTGAACTTGGTTTCTTTTTATTTCTAGGGACACAGGGAGCATGAGGCTCTGGACCTTGGGCACCAGTGTATTCCTAAGGCTTTGGGGGACTTATGTGTTTCCAGGAAGCACTGGCTGGACGGACTTCATCCAACATTTGGGAGTTTGCTGCTTTGTGGCTTTCCTTTCGGTGAGCCTCCTCTCTGCAGCCCTCTACTGGGTCTTGCCATCCGCTGCCTTGCTCTCTGCTGTCTGGATGGCCACTTGTGTCTTTCTGTGCTGTTCCAAGCGTGCACGGTGCTTCATTCTTCTGGCCATCCTCTCGTGTGGCCTCCGTGAAGGGAGGAACGCTTTGCTTGCGGCTGGTACTGGGGTAGTGATCTTTGGACATGTGGAAAATATTTTCTCTAACTTCAGAGGTCTCTTAGACAGCATGACTTGCAACCTAAGGGCAAAGAACTTTTCGACACACTTTCCACTTTTAAAACGCTATATCGAAGCCATTGAGTGGATTTACGGCCTCGCCACTCCACTGAATGTACTTGATGACCTTGTTTCGTGGAACCAGACTCTGGCGGTCTCTCTTTTTAGTCCCAGCCATGCCCTGCAGGCTCACATGAATGACACCAGAGGAGAAGTCCTGAGTGTCCTGCATCGCATGGTGCTCACGACAGAGCTTCTGACTTCTGTGGGCCAGAAACTGCTTGCCCTCGCCGGGCTTCTGCTCATTCTAGTCAGCACTGGCCTCTTCCTGAAGCGATTCCTGGGTCCTTGTGGCTGGAAGTACGAGAATGTCTACATCACCAGACAATTTGTTCGGTTTGATGAAGAGGAGAGGTGCCAACAGCGGCCCTGTGTCCTCCCGCTGAATAAGAAGGAGAGGAAGAAATACGTCATCGTCCCATCTTTGAAGCTGACTCCCAAAGAGAGGAGAAACCTTGGGCTTTTTTTCCTCCCCGTCCTGACCTATCTCTACATGTGGATGCTGTTCGCAACTGTGGATTATCTGCTGTATCGGCTCATTTCCTCCGTGAACAAACAGTTCCAAAGCTTGCCAGGGCTGCAAGTCCACTTGAGACTACACGGAGAGGTAGGGGCTCACCAGCGATCCACGAGGTGTAGTGGGGCTATTTATGGGTGCACCTTGCAAAAACGCTGGAGCATCCAAAGCCAGACAGTGTTTTCAGATTCCTGCTGCCTGGCACACAGATGGAGCCCAATTGGATGTCCCAGAGATAGAATATAACTCTATGTTATTTTACTATGGCTATTATAACTAATGGTCATAAGCTGGGTGTCTTAAAACAGCATGAATTTATTCTCTTTTAGTTCAAAAGCAAGAAGTCAAGATCACTATCGCTGGGCTGAAGTCCAAGTGCTTTGGCATGGGCATCTTCCTTCCAGAAAGCCATTCACTCTGCATCATCCGGTTTTATTTGGCCAGCAGCATTACTAGGCTTGTGATGGCATCGCACATATCTCTCTGTGCATGGAAAAATAGCTATGTCCCTCTCAAAACAGGCTCATGGTGTCATTAAGGTGCACTAGGACAATTTCTCCATCTTGAAGAGTCTGACTTAATGTCACTGCTGAGACTTTTCTCTTAGACAGAGTGTCACAGGTTTCAGGAACTGGGACATTATATTGTTTGGGGTCTTAGAGTCAGCAAACCCCGGAGTGTAGGAATAACTTTGTGTTGGGTATTAAGCTTTGATTTCACTGGTTGCATCTCAAGGGGTGTATACGTACCTCCCAAGCAGGGTTTGGGGCTTGAGTTCCTCTTGCTGTCAAGACTTGAGCAGACAGACTCCAAACTCTCCTGACTGAGAACTTTGTTTCATAGCCTGAGTCCTTACCAACCAGAAGGGTTTCAACCACAGTAGTGGGATATGGAGGAACCCATTAAAATGCTGTCCATAAACACGTTAGCTTCTCTTCTTACACAACTTCAGTCAGTGACTATCAACAACATGTGTCTCTTTGGGGGTGTGTGTGTGTGTGTGTGTGTGTGTGTGTGTGTGTGTGTAATCGAAGAGAAGTGATGCTTCTGTCCAGAATCCTCAGAGAACCCACTTTGCTTGGATTAGAGTGATTTTTCCAGCTCCCATTCCAAGTAACATCACTGTGCAGCCAAGTATAAGAGCCCCCTTCTAACTCTACCACCCAACCTCGATATCCCCCAGAAGCTTCAGTGAGAATCTTAGCCACCCAAAGACTTTGTCTTCCTTGGACCTGGTACTCCCAATTTGTGTGTGGGGAATCTGTTTTTTCTTAGCTTCTCTCCCTTCTCTTGGCAGCCATAGACCAGCAGGGAATGCTAGGTTACACCATATCTTTTCTCTTTTCCCATTTTTCCTGTAACATTTCACAGGATCAGGAAAATATCAGACACTTGCCTGTTTTTATAACATTGAAAATTATGGAGCTGAACCAGATGGAAGGAAGGCGAGGGGACTTGCTGGGGTTAAGCCCCGATAGACCACTGTCTCCACGTCTGAGTTGTCCTCTCTTTGTCAAGATGTTGGGGAGAATGGCCACTCTGAACCTCACACTCTCGCTCTGCTTCTGGGAGCCTCAAGTTCTGCCCTTCCCCTTCCTCTGGTTCAGCACACCAAGTCTCAGGGCTCTTGCCCTCCAAATCCTGAGCTGCTCCTTGGAGTTGATTACTCTGAGCTCTCTGCTGCCCCTGAAGAATTCACTTAATTATAAGGTTCCCTGTTGCTCTAGATATTTGGAATGGGCAGATAATGGAAGTCATGCTTTAAATGATGCTAAATAAGAAGCCTAGAAGCAAAAGACCTCTCTCCACCTTGCTCACCTCCACCTCACTTCCCCCACCTCACTCCCCCCACCTCACTCCCCTCCCCTCACTCCCTCCACCTCACTCCCCCCACCTCACTTCCCCCACCTTATTCCCTCCACCTCACTCCCCCCCCCCCTCCACCTCACCCCCACCTCACTCCCCAACTCACTCCCTCCACCTCACTTCCCCACCTCACCCCCCACCTCACCCCCCCACCTTATTCCCTCCACCTCACTTCCCCACCTCACTCCCCCCACTTCCTCCCCTCACCTCCTCCCTCCACCTCACTCCCCCACCTCACTTCCCCACCTCACTCCCCCACCTCACTCCCCCCACCTCACTCCCCCCACCTTATTCCCTCCACCTCCCCCCCCACCTCCCCCCCCCCTCCCCCCCCACCTCCCCCCCACCCACCTCCCCCACCTCCCTCCCCTCCACCTCCCCCCCACCACCCCCCATCTCATTTCCTCCCCACACACCCCCTCATACCCCCACAATCTTCTTGTTTTCCCACTTGTCCCCATTTCTCTTCTGATTCTCTCGTGTATTTCTCTCTCAGCCAGTATAAAACATTCATGCTTATTTGATGAATTTTCACTGATTTGGACTGGAGTGTGTGTGTGTGTGTGTGTGTGTGTGTGTGTGTGTGTGTGTGTCTGTTTATGTTTGTGTTCATGTGTGCATGTGTGTGTGTCTGTATCTCTCTGTGTATCTGTGTTTACCTGTGCATGTGTGCCCATGAGTGTGTCTGTGTGTGTGTATGTGTGTGTGTGTATGTGTGTGTGTGTTTTTGTGTGTGTGCATGCATGCATGTGTGTCTCTGTGTGTGTGTCTGTGTATATGTCTGTCTAAGATCTATCTTACCATAAAATTCATCCTTAAACATTGTTGAATAGCAGGAATATAATAATGTCTAGACCATGAGGATTCCACTGCAGAACTAACTGTAAAAGACCACTGTGTACTCACATAACAGCAGCTGGACGTTGAGTGCTGGGTCAGGTCTGAGTACAAGCTTTCTGTGACATCTAAGTTTTCCTCTGCTGAACAGAGAGACTGTGCCAGCAACTTGCCTCACTCCATGTGACTGGCAATGCCCTGCCCTTATCCCAAGATGCCCTTGAAGGTTTCTCACCTTCTTTGCTGTGGCAGATTTGAGAAAGAGAAATCAGACAGGAAGAGAAACAGTGGTATAAGGCTTTGCCAATATGTCTTTTATGCTGTTGTACAGTTTTAGACAAATGGTTTAAATAAGGAGAGTGGGAAGTGATCCAAGTTGAGCTTGGATGGGTGAGCAGTGTAAGTAAAAGTAGTCATAGTCCCAATTTGGTGAGGGCACCCCATGGGTCAGGTACTGGACTGCATTCACTTTCCAGGACAATGCAGTAGCAGAGCCTCCCATCCACTGCTAGCAATACCATCTCAGCAAGTTGTTTACTTAAGAGAGGTAAACATATTCTAAACCATTGGGGTCTCATTTTGGATATTGCTTGGCATTTTGAAGGAGCGAATATGTCTTCTACACCGCCCCGAAGCAAGCCTATACGAAGTGTTGACTCAATCTTTCTGAAGCTCTGACTCCCAATTGCAAATCCCCAGTTAGATTTCTAGACTAAATAGCTTCTTCCCAGACCGAACACCCGCTGCTTTCTCATTGCAGGACTGCTCATCGCTGACTCGATCGATGTGTTTGTTTCTTCCATCGCATTAAAAAGCGTGCATGCCTCTGCTCTAGGGACTGAAATCTCCATTTAATTGTAGACTGAGACTGTCTTTTTAATAAAAGGAGAAGAGAGGCTACCCAAATGTTTCCCACTGCTTCTGCACACATGCGACTTGGCATTTGTAGAGAGGTCCCAGGTTTGGTGGTAGGTCTAAGATACAAGATGATTGCTGGGTGCAGATACATTTATTTGTTTGTTCATTTGTTTATTTATTTTGAGAAGTCATTTACTTCTTGGCCCTAGGGCTCTGTGGCACTAGGGTGATAATAATTTACTGAGTATTCCAGTCAGTAAGGTTAATGCCCCATCCCCAAGGTGTTTAATTTTCACTGGGAGCAGTTTATTCATGGGCAGGATCTGGTCCATTAATTCCTGCTTTACCAAATTAGAAAACAAATCCACTGAGAGACTAAATGACTTTTCCAGGTCAGAGGAGAGAAAGAGCTGAATCAGCATGCACTCTCCACTCGGGTGGCTGAGCTGGGTGGTTCAATGTCATCTTCTGCCTTTTGTCTCATTGACTGAACAACTGGTTTGTTCTCTAGCCTTCAAACCCCTTTCTCACTCCCACAAAGACCAGAAAATGCCTCCTCTAATCTCCTCCAGCAAGACAATTGAGTCTCCCTCAATGATGTGGGTCAACATGCCATCCTAAATGGAGATGTCATATTCTGAAATGGAAGAATTTCCCCTAACTCAAAAGATTGATGGAATCTATGACTCGGTGTCTTAAAATCTTTTAACTTTGTGGGTTGATGACAGTAGTTTGTCCTTACTTGAAGCTTTAAAGGCTCCAACCAATTCTCTCTTTCATTTGAGCTGACTTCCCATCTTTTACTTCCTTTGTGTGCCCTAAGTAAAAAACCAAGAAAAAAATCCATTAAAAATGGGTTTATGGTTACGTGTGTTAAAGCCTTTCCAGAGCCTAACTTTTCCACAGGCATCTGGTTCACCAAGAAGAGATAGAGCAACCGACTCTATTTGATAGAGTTTCTCCACAAACCCACTTTGGAAAACACTTACTTTACAGATAAAAGTCATCCTTTCTTCTCTGTCCCAATCATAATGTATACAGGAAACTTTGATAGACAGCCACATCCTCACCATCAGTTTTCTGAGGCAGATTTCTCCAGGTAGCCCCATCGTCCTGGAACTCACTCTGTAGACCAGGCTGGTCTTGAACTCAGAGAGTTCATCTGCCAGCTTACAGACAGCTACTTTAGATAAAGCTCTTCGAGTATTTTCAGGAAAATAGTGTGTTTCAAGGAAGTAGAAAGACAGAGAAACGAGACAGAGTGGAAGATGGCATATATATTGATTGTTTTACTCTTTCATTTTAGAAACAAGGAACTCAAGGAGTCATCCACGATTCTGCCTTTAACATATCTATGTTCGAACCAAGCTGCATTCTTAAACCACGGCTCAGTGTGTCTCAGTCTTGGGTTCCTCTCAGTATTATTCTCTTAACGCTGATGACACTAGGACTGCTGTCTTCTATGCTGATGCAGCTTAAAATTCTAGTGTCAGTCTCCTTCTACCCCGAAGTAGAGAGGGAGAGAATTGAGTACCTCCATGCAAAGCTCCTTGAGAAACGATCAAAGCAGCCATTGGGAGAAGCTGACAGGAAACTGAGCCTGTACTTTAAAAAGGTAAGGCCAAGGTGGTGCTATACTCTAAGCTAAAGCTCAGTTTGAGAGCAAACCACACTGGATTTCAAAGCTTTCCACAACCTTACCTTAGGAGCTCAACTACAGTATGACTGAGTGACCCTGCTTTGTAGTTGGCTATTGGGAAGATGTTTTGTTTTGTCTATTGGAGAACAATGGCCAATTATTTACCTTTCTACACCAAAGATAAAGTAAAAACACAGAAGGAAATAGCATTTAGTAAACTTTAAAAAATTCTATCTATCTGTCTGTCTATCATATATCTATAATTATATATCTATTTATCATTATCTATCATGTATCACTCTATCATCTATCACTTTATCTATCTATCTATCTATCTATCTATCTATCTATCTATCTATCTATCTATCATCTATCTACCTATCTACCTATCTGCCTCTGATATACACTACTGGTTTTATTAGGCTTATTAATCTGTCTGTCTGTCTATCATATACCTATAATTATCTATATAGCTATTTATCATTATCTATCTATCATCTATTTATTAATGAGAGAAAATAAGAATCTTCGAACAAGTCGAAGACTAGTTCGAAGCATTCTCAAATTCAGGTCACCAGGACAATAAAGAGAAAGCTTCTTTCTAAATGCCAAGCTCAATGTGTCCTCACAGATCAATAGGAGGAAGCACTTGTGTCTAGAGGGAGAAACTCACTCTTGTGTCAAACATGAGAATCATTCACATTGCCACTGTCAGGCACCTACAACACACACAGCTGGAAAACAGTTACAGCCAATGAGAGACCGGGAAAGGCCCCAAGGATATTTTCTGTGTCTTTCAAAGTTTATAGCGGTGGCATTTGAAGTGATTCCAGTGTCTATTTATCTAATTTTCAGATTCACTTCTGGCTTCCAGTCCTGAAAATGACTAGGAAGAAGCATATGATCCCTGCAAATGAAGATGACCCGTGAGCAACATGGTCCTTCTTCCTGGGTCAGCGGCTGCTTCTTACTGTCTATTCAGTAAGAGAGGGCTCTATGAGAAGAAGGTCTACAGATGCTTGAGTTTGCAAGCCCACCTTTCTGGTTATTCTTCAAGCTACTTGTCAATCATAATGCCAAATGGTCCCTAGGTAAATAGATTTTTAGTCTGTCTTCCAAACAAAACACAGTACCTAGAATGTCATGGTTAAAGCTAGATGATGGTGGCATGAACATGTCCTCTAGAGGCTAAGATGTTTGATAGGTAGATGATAGATCCCCAGTTGGTGCAATTTAGGGGAGACTTACGAGGTGTGGTCTTGCTGGATAAAGTGTGTCACCAGAAAGTGTTTTGCAGTTTGGGGATTTAGCTCAGTGGTACAGCGCTTGCCTAGGAGGCGCAAGGCCCTGGGTTCAGTCCCCAGCTCGAAAAAAAAAAACCAAAAAAAAAAAAAAAAAAAAAAAAAAAGCCATGTGCTAATTCCTGTTTGCTCTATTTCCTGCCTGTGGCTGGAGATGTGGGTTCTCAGCTGTCCCTGCCTCCAGGTCTGTCTGTCAGCATAGTTCCCCACTGAGATGGTCATGGTTCCTCTCTGGAACCTTAAGTCCAAATAAACCCTTTCTTCTACATGTTGCCTTGATCATGTGATTTTTTAATCACAGCAATAGAAAGGTAGGTAATTAGGAAGTTATATCCACACCCCTTCCTGAGGAGACCGGACACAGAGCAAATACCATTCAGAGAAAAAAAATCCAAAAAACAATTGTGACGTATCTACTTCGGTCTCATCAGCAGCTGCCAAGAGCTCAGGTATGTAAACTCAGCAGTGTCTATTAATCTCCCGGTCTCTTCAGGCCCTGGAATGTCTTATATATAATGTCTTTCATGATGTGATGTTACCTCATAGCTGCCTCTTCTCCCTCTGAGTCCCTCAGTCAGAAGTCCTGAAGCCCGTGTTCAGGAACACCCAGTTTCTTCTCATCATCTCCCACTCCCTCCCACCCCTCCAGTCGTTGACTCTTTTGTTGTCTTTTCCAGTAACTCCTCCAGCCAAGTTTTAGGATGGGGTTGTATGCTGCACCAGCATCGTAGGACATGCTTATTAAAATACACATTTTGGACCTCTCTCACCTTTCTTATCGCAAAACACCTAAGACGGGGAAAATCTCCTTGAATAATGACCCTGTTATCTCTAAGTACCAGAGTACGAAAGTCATTTTTTAAATTTTTTTATTTTGAAAGTTGGCAGGGTTATAAAGAGTTGAGAAAACGGTATAAAGTTACACTTGCCCTTCGCCGTGATGGCCAAGCATTCACATCTTATGTAACAATCTCAAAATCAGAACAATGACTCTGAAAGACATAGAATCAGGAGCTCATATTCCAATCAAAGGATTAGCACTCCCTTCTGGACCCTGCATTCAAGCCAGGATCCCACATTAGCTAATTCTATTGTTGCTTCCTCCAGGAAGATTTCCTCCATATTTCCTTGGTCCCAGGACCCTGGCAGCTTCAAAGAATCATGGTCAGTTACTTTATAAAATCTCCTTCAGGTTCAGTTCACTAAGGTTCCCTCTTAGTTAAACAGAGGTGATGCAGTTTCACTGAAAATATATAAAAGTGACGCTGTGTTTGCTTCCTGTGTCACAGCAGGAGGCCCAAGTTGCTGACAAGCTACTTTTGATCGTAGGGCTAAGGCGGCATCTGGCGAATTCTTCCATCGTAATTATTGTTTTCCTTTGTAATTAATAAGCATCTGTGGGGAGACACTGTGAGACCTCACACTCATCCCTGTTTAACATGTGTTTATGCTCTAAGTTTAACATCTGTTGATTCCTGTGGTGATCAAATAGTGTCTTTTCTAGTTTAATAATTTCTTACATGTATCTTATTTATAATGCTACCATAAGGCGCAAACATTCCCTCTAAGGAACATTTTGGTGAAAGAGTAAATTCTGCGTGAGGTGGGTATTGTGCAGACAAGGAGGCCACCATGGGAGGACAGGCTAGCTAGAGTACTGGCTTTCCTCTGCTCCACAGAGGCTTTGGATCCAAATGTCTGCACATGTCCGGACGTCTGCACATATCCATTCTTTCACAGATGCACCCATCTTTCCCCCATACCTTCAAGGGAAGGGCAGGAGCTCTCTCAACATTTCAAGAGAAAAATAACTCTGACCTCCGCATGATCCAAGGGATACATGGGATTCCAAGAGTTGGAACCAGAGGGACAGTCACTCAACATTTGTTGGTACCTTTCAAGGTGGAGGACAGGGTTTAATTAGGACTTCTCTCACACAGCCTGTGCTGTCTGCTGGCCTTTCTGTTTCTACCACCTTCTGCTCTGTCTAAGCCAGCATTTTATCCCTGCCAGCCTTTAACAGTTCTGCAGAGCAGGTGTGCTATAGAAGTGGGCCAACACGATGGTCCTCCTGGGTGGATTTCATAGGTTGTTCACCACAAGCTGAGACCCTGTATGTAAGAGCCTGGCCTTCAGTGCTAACATTCTACATGTTTAAGCGGCTACCTACCACCTAGAGTAGTGGCTCTCAACGGTCCTAATGGCACGATCCTTTAAAACAGCTCCTCATGTTCCTTTGATCCCCACCCAGAAAATCATGTCCTTGCTACTTTATAGCTATAATTTTCTACTGTTATGAATTGCAATGTAAATATCTGATATGCAGGATTCCTGGTGTATAACCCACAGACGGGTCGAGACCCACAGGTTGAGAACTGCCAGTCTGGAGGCTACCTGCTTTGCGTATCCATAGAAACCTCTTTCACTCCTTACTGTCCACCACACTGGTAGAGTCTCGTGGTCCTAAGACCACAGGCCCTACCGACCTGCTAGCTGTTGACCCATACCCTCCCAGCCATGTCACCTACTCAGGCAGGCGGCTCCCACTGTCCCCTCTCCTCTGCTGGGAGTGCTTGAAATTTCTCCTCCTCTGGTTGAGGCCCCCTCACTGCTCTGGTTGGTTTGGATCTCTGAAGGACACTTGAATAAAGCTTTCTGTGTTAGTGCCTCTTATCATTTCCCTTCTTGGGCCCCAAATCCTCTATAAAATATCGTCTCTATTTTTCTGGATTCTTTACTTCTATTTATTTATAATTTTATAGAGAGCAAGATTTATTCCCAGAAACATGACTTTGGTCCAACTTAGCCATAGTAGGTGTACAGTAGCATTGGTTTTTAGACTTTTCATTTTCCTAATGGCTGCCAGGGTTGCATATCTTTTCAAGGGCTTATTCACTATCTGTAAGAATGTTTAAGTGTTTGGTCTCGGTTTTTTGTGTTTGTTTACTTGGTTGTTCTTGAGACAGGGTCTCTTCATGTAGCCATGGCTGTCCTGGAACTGTCTATATACATCAGGCTGGCCTTGAACTCAACAGCCATCTATCTGCCTCAGCCTCCTGAGAGCTGGGATTAAAGGCATGCACCATATGCCGGCTTAAAGACTTGGTCTTCCTAAGTAGGGGCTTTGAGACATGCTCTACAGACCAGGCTGGCCTGGAACTCACATGCACTTGTATCTGCCTCCAGAATGATGAGTTTAAAGACATACACACAATCAGGCTTGGCATATCTCTGATTTTACACATATGCAAACAAGACTTCCTAACACTGTTGGTATTTGGTAGAATGGGGAGGCAAGTTCCATGGAGTTCATGGTCTTGCATTCATCATTTAAGAAGAATTCACATTGTTTGGTCCATGGCTCCCAGACTGGTAAGGAGGGGTATAACTCTTAGGATGGGTAGCCCTAAAGCTTACTACTGGTCAATTCATCCTCCGAGGCCCTGGCTTTGCTGCTAGGGTAGGGACCCCACACTGGAATGTTTCAAGTTGCTCAAGGATTCTTCTAGGCAGCTGGGATTCAGAACCACACCCTATGGAACCTTACAGAATTACAACTCCTCAGTGGCGAAATTTCTTTCACAGAAGAGACCTACATTAGAAATGTGTCCGAATCAGAATATCTGAAATCAAATACCAAGCACCACTAGCTCCATGGTTGCTTCATGAAAAGGGGGCTATGGAGAATGAATATTACGTGATAAATTCAAGGATGAATCACAAAGTCTATTGGGGTTGTGAAAAAACAGTGAAATTCCACAATAAAGACATTCCTATTAACACTGGTCACCTAGAATTTCCCATACTGTTGGGCCACAGAACAATTGTATCTCTGATTATCATAAACACAATGCAACAGTGCTGTAAAGTGTGTTCTAGGAAAAGTGCACATAATCACACGCAATTGTCAGCCATAAAAGGACTTGAGAGGGCAAGGATGCATTTGCAATTTTGCCTTGTTTAAGCACTGAAGACTTTGTGTTTTCATGTGCCTGTGCATGGTGTGTGTGTGTGTGTGTGTGTGTGTGTGTGTGTGTGTGTGTTTGATTTTGCTACAGAAAGGATTGAACTTTGAGCCTCATGACTTTATGCAAGATAGGCAAGTGTTCTCCCAGTGAGTCATATCTCTAGATCTGCTGTGTTTTCTAGACATCTGTATATATTAACACATTTAAATAATGAATGATTTTATGCATTTAATTTTTTTAGTTTATTCTCTCTACACAATAAGAATCTCACTCCCATTAACCCAGACAAAGGATCAAATGGACAGTTTTTAGAGAGACTGGGTTGCTTTTAAATATCTCATTTCTGGGGGTTGGGGATTTAGCTCAGTGGTAGAGCGCTTGCCTAGCAAACGCAAGGCCCTGGGTTCGGTCCCCAGCTCCGAAAAAAAAATATCTCATTTCTGGTAATTATCTAGCCTATTCTTATACCTCAGCATTAGCATCACTGTCATCCAGGTCGAGCATTTGACCCAGCTACTCTCAAGGGAAGGGTGGTGTTCACCTTGCCCCTTCGGTTTTCTCTCAAACTAATGAGGGGGTTGCACGTGTTAGACTACCATGCTAGCTCTCTGTCCTTCTTGTCACAAATGCCGAGGTCAGCCTCTTCTGTGTGGGGAGAGCATCACATGGAAAATGTCTTAATTTCATAGACATCAAATCCACTCCTCTCTCTTTTGCCTCTAGCAAGTCCTAGGAATTGGGACTTGCTATTTCACTCTGTTGGGCACAGTTACCCTGTGACTGAAGGGGTCCTTCCCCGGGAAGGAGAGATGACAAGGAGATACTGTCACAAGGAGCAATTCTCAGGTTGGAAACAGACTTTGACCTGCTCCCCACAGTCAGTGTAAGCCGGCCATCTGATGGTTATTTAAGCGTAGCTGGTTCACTTTAGATGGAAGTGAACAGTGAGTTGAATTCTTGGAGGCATCTATTGTGAAATGTGCTTTCTTAATTGTGTAGAGCAGAAAGATCCTGGCAAAAGTGATTTCACACAGTTGCCTTTCTTCCCTAGTTCTGATGGCTTATGAAGTCTACTTCCTTTCTCATTTCGAATCCCAATTTGGTGACAGTGCTGTATTGGAATCTTTTTGATGTCCTCACTAACTCCATATTTGCTTTTTGTTATATCTTTATATTGTTACTGCAGATCTAGTGATTTTAAGCACTTCGTAGGAATAGTCTCATCGTGATTCTTCCTATGATAGTAGACATCTTTCCTTTATCAATTCTGAGCCTGTTGCTTTTCTCATTAGGACCTAATCAATCAAAATTACCATGTGGGATGTTTTGAAGCTCTCAGATAGTTTTTGCTTTTAGTGCCCCTATGACAAAGTGTCACACATATTTCATTCTTAATGAGAGCTAGTTGTCTCACCCAAAGTCAATAATAGTGATTTCTAACAAGTAACAAATACCACTGAGGTCATTATTGAAATTAAAGAGGACAGAGGAGCTGGCAGGTGAAATGAGTGGTGGGTGAATGCAGGTACATACTCATATTTGAAAATCTGTTATCTTAGCCTTAAATATTCCTAAACTGCACAGATAAGATTCAAATCAACAGTAGACTAAGGGCTGAAGAGATGGCTCAGCGGTTAAGAGCACTGACTGCTCTTCCAGTGGTCCTGAGTTCGATTCTCAGCAACCACATGGCCGTCTTCTGGTGTGTCTGAAGACAGCTACGGTGTACTCATATACATAAAGTAAATAAATAAATCTTAAAAAAAAAACAACAGTAGACTAAGCTTCCACATGTTCAGAGGTCAATTTCCCTTTTGGCTTCTATCTATAATGGTTTTAGTGACATTTTTCAATAGCTAGACATGAAGGAAAGATGATGACATGATACAGGAGACAAGTGCCTTTCTATTATCTAAATTCTGAATATCTATGAACCTCAGTTAATACTGAGAGAACAAATCAGAGTTAAGTTGGTCAATCTGTACAAATGCAAACAATTTTACAATTTTTAACAATCTGTTAGAAATGCAATGGCAGAAATAAAATACAACTAGCTACACAGTGCAGTGAAAACAGAACGTTCTCTGCCTTCATGGATGATGAAAATATACAGTGTGGTGTGTCCCTCCTAAAACCTTCCAGCCTCATTAGCAAAGACTAGGATGCTTCTCTGACCATCTATTTATGTGTCTACTATGGAAGAAAATGGAGTTAGACACACAAGGGAGGTCTCTGAGGGACAGAGACAAACATGCAGCCCATGCTGACCTGCTCTCTCCATGGTCCTCAATTTTAGAGTTGGCCCAGTGTCAAAAGTTGTCTACACAGGGCTGATGAAATGAATGGATCAGGAGGTTATAGTCCTTGCCATGTAAGCCTGATCACCCCAATTTGATATCCTAAGCCCATAAACATCCAGATGTGGTGTCTTGCATTTGCAACCCCCCATACTACTTAGGCCAGAAGTGAGGCAGAGACAGAAGAGAATCACTGAAAGCTTGCAGGCCAGCTAGCATGGAGTATGGAGGGCTACACAAACAGGAGAGATAGTGCCTGGACAAGGTGCAAGGAGAAAACCAACTCCTCCTAAAAGCTGTCCTCTGAACTACACACACACACACACACACACACACACACACACACACACACACCAGCAGCAGCAGGAACAAAAAGGATTGACTGCATATGCAAAAGAATGAAATTCCAGATTTCTAAACATACATCCAAGTATCCTGACATGTATTGGTGGAATTCATGCCCTGGGAATATATGTGCTAAAGAAGTCAGTAATTGAGAAGATTATGCAATCTCAGTACACAGTCATTTGGAGAATTTTAGTAAGCCTTGAGAAGAGGAATTGTTAATTAGGTAAAAGCACATCCACATGGTATCTATGTAATTAATTGTGTAGCGGGTTACACACACAGGACTTACACCTGCTGTTGATGTGCCACGGAATCTCTTCAATACCACAAAATGCTAAATGCCTGCCAACCAGTGCGCCTCTCTCAGGGCCAATCACCCACTTGTGTGAATGAGTGAGGACAGGCAATCTTGTCTATTCTTATCTATTTAATAAACACGACTTACTATTAAATATATTTTTATTTAGATGATTAAACTTGATTACATTTTTTAGTTAAATTTAAGGGATGATAGATCCCATTGTTTTAAAGTTGAAGACAACCTTGAAAAACCCACACAGTATGGTAGAAGGAACAGACTTTCAGACTGGGGAAAGCTAGATCCAAACTCTTGAGCTAAGTATTAGTGATATAAATGTAAGCAGCTGAGTGCTTGTCTCTCTGAGCCTGTTTCCATATGCATAGCTAAGACGTACCATAGCTACTACCCCATAGACTACTCAATGAGATAACATGTACAAAACCCACTGAACAAATGAATGCAGGCCCTCCCCTCTGTTTTTCTTCTCTCTTATTGTGAGCCTCCTTTTTCCCAACTTCTGGCAATAAGTCTGGTACACAGTAAAGACAGTGGAGAAGGACTTTTAAGTTGGCTTGGTAGACAACTGAGCTCTCTGACAGTCCAGGTGGGAAACAGTTGAGGCTTTGCCTTCATACGGCCTCTTGAGCAAAGACTTGACTGTGTCATCATAGTCACGATAGCTGCACGAGCGAGTCTGCCTTCCAGTAAAAATTTACTGCAAAAGCAAGCAGTAGGCTGTATTTGAGCCTGTGTGATACAACCGAACTCCCAATAGTGCAGAAAGGCATCTGAGCAGTCCATGGATGACAGAGGACATGGCAATGTAGAGTCTTTTAAGTTAGAAACAATGACGCTCCCAGATCCTTCTCAATACTCAGTTTTAATCGCCAGCTAGTTGGAGGACTTTACGAGTGACATACCCCCTCAGAGATCAGTTCTCAAAGGATTGAGCTTAATAATCTTCAAGGAAACAGCTACCTCTTAAAGCCTAGGATCCTGGGGAGACAGCAGTCCGTTGGAGAGAACTTCGAAAGTGGCCGAGTCTTGGCATTTGATTGGCTTCCTCTTTCATGGTTGGTCAATGGAATATAAAGAACAACAGAAGCTCTTGGGGCATGAGTGTGATTTATTTGCTGAAAGGGAGGAAGATAACATTAGGTCAAAAGAAATGTTCTTTTTCAGAAGCAATCGGAAATGTTATTCAACTCTAAATGTCATGTGTAATTTCAAACAGTTTAAAGCCAGACTGTGGTGTCAGTGGCTGACGACCTGAAAATTGAAGTCTTGCTTTTCCACGGCATGTGGTGCACTGGCTGTAAATGTGATATATTAATTAGAGGAGAAAGAAATCAATCGAAATCTTTTTGAAAAGGAAAGTATCATAGAAAAGTGTTTATATTAAAATAA